>NC_084664.1:136830465-137075465 GCF_028389875.1 Rhea pennata
AACCTACCTACACAAGATAGCAGGTATTAGCTATTGTGCTTTCAGCTTAGGACTCCGAGCCGCTGAAACCTGTTGTAGTTAGTGTGCACATGCACGGGGTGCTCCATGCCCATGCAAAATTATGTCTGAACGGTATAAGGAGCTTTAAGTAACAGGAGGAACACAAGGCTCCAAGCAGTGAATATTATATTTTCTATTCACATATTGCTTACTGAATTGCTACATGGTATTGTAATTGCCTAACAATTCATAACATTTAGATTCTTGAACCAAAATGCAAGGGAAAAGAAATCCCCCTTGCAGTGCTAAGGCTGTAGCAGTTAACAAGCAAAAAGAAAAGTTGCAAAGTATTTCCATTAGAATGTATTATGAAATAATTTATTTTGCAAACTGATTTTAAGAAGGAGGAATAAAAGTTTGGTGTACGGTAGGAGCAGATTAATGCAAACAAAAGGGATGACACTGAAGGCAAGACGAAGTGAAAAGGAAAACATGAAAAGGAGAAAAGCCTGAATGGACTGAGGTGTAGAGGAAAATGAGGGCAGAAGTGGGGCTGAGAGGACAAGGAAGAATTAGAGAGTGTTCTAAGTGAGAAACAGCAGCTTATGGAGCATATGGAAGTATATAGAAAGTTACAGTGAAAACTTATGAGAAGAAATGTATTTTTAGGGTATTATGGAATGTGACACGGGCTTTGATAGAGGAATGGGATATATTAGAAAATGAGGAAAAAAAACAAAGTGGAAAAATTACCAGGTTACAGACTAGTGCTCTGACAGGAAAAACTACAGAAGAATTGGGAGAGGTGACAAAGGAAGATTAAGCGGAATTTAGTGTATTTGGAGCAGGTACTACATGTGGATAACTAAGGAGCACAAACGACTACAGAAAAAGTAAAAGATGAAAATGAACATGTTCTTCAGGAAGAGGATGAGATACAGGGAGAATTGAGAGTTGGACAAATGAAAAAAATGCCAGCAACAATAATGCGGGTTGGACGTTGGTGATTTAAAAGTCAGAGAAAAAAAGACAGTAAACACAATTATTCACTGACATCCCACATGTTGCCCATGGATGCAGGTACCTCATGGAATATGCTGGTGGGCATAGAATATCTAGCATTACCCTTTGTCTACCAGTAATATATTGACTCTTCTCCTTTCTTTTGTATTGACTGCAATGTTTATTTTCTGACTTTCTAGTGTACCTTTTAGAGATATATCATTTATATGACCTTTTCCCTTTTTTGAGTGATAAGATTTCAGCTGTTGGACTAGTAATATTTAACTTCTGAACCAATTAGATGTCAATCACATAATCTGAAAAAGGATAATCAAGGGTTTAAAGATTACTACTGTATTAGCTCCTTTACAGTAAACATGCTAACATTTTTTAAAAGATAAAATGATAATTTGGATAATAAATACACGCACAATAATACATATATATATATATATTTATATATATATATTGTAAAAATGCAGAAGAGATGCTGACTAAAATTAGGAAGATAGTTAGTAATCCATAGTAAAGTTTCCTAAAGTTCTGTCTGAAACATGAGGAAATATTAGGTGGAGAGAAGACTGAAAGACCTCTAATCTACCCTGGGCTTCTAATTTCTATGGTATTTTTGTAGACTCAGCAGCAACCTACTTATCTCATCAATATTTATATTAATCTTTAATTTAATATTGTGTGTGAGGTGAGAAAGACCAGAGAGGTACGTACATGTATTTAGACCTGCAAACACACATTTACAGATAACTAAATAAGGTTTTGTGTACACACAGAGACAATACATATATACACACACGTGCATATAGACACAGCATACATGTATGCATATATATACGCATATACAACTTTACACTCACTCACACCTATTTAAATAAATAAACTTCTGCTCAAATTATTATGCCTGTACTCACACGTGCCTTTTCCAGCAGAATCTGATGTCACATATGATTCAGACCTTTTGAAGTGAAATTTATCCTGGATTTCTGAATTGTAAAAATGCGGACTTCATGTAAAATCTCATTAGAAAATCTAGTTTAACTTTTGGACACATATGGTGACGCATATTCGCTCTGCCTCTTCTGATAGTGTGGACACAGCGACTTTGTCTAGATACCAAAGGCCAGGTTCCCATGAACACTGATTTTTAAACCAAGGTCACTTTATAGGTAAAAACTTAGCTTGAGGCAGTTGCCCTTTGCTCTCTTCATGATGTATAAAGAAGGCACTCAAAAAAAAAAAAAAATCTTTAAAGGGCTTCAATGAGGTGAAACTTCAAGTTGTTTTTGAATTACTTTTGATGGCTCTAAAGCTCATAGGTTTTTTCTCTGCACACTCTACACTTGTGGACTTCGCTTCTGAAGCCAACATAGGCTGCTTCTTTTTTTTAAAGGTGAGGGAACCCTGCAAGCTTCTGATCCATCAGCGACAGAAGGAAAGGCTGAATGATAATTTATAATTGGGATCTGCTCCTTTAATCCAATCCTATACTATAACCTATACCTAACGCTTTTAAGAAATATTCCATTTCCTAATTACAGTGAATTTCTTAAATCTGGTGAATCCTTTTACTTCTGCATATTACTGTTCTCCTGTAAATGGACTAGGAAATACTTCATAAAGCTAGTACGTCCTGGTATTGAAATGCAGCCTGCTTCCCATGATGAGAAAGAAAATCTTATCAAAGTGTTACAGATGTTCTTCAAATGATTTAATAAATACAAGAATATCTTCTAAGTAAATGAGGCAAATATGTCACTGGAATTCTCACAGCCTTGATAATTAAAAGCAAGACCACCAGCTGACTTCTTTTATTTTTTAAAAGCACAACTTGATCTGCACAAGGAATGCAGCCTTCTTCAATAATGTTTTCCCTCATGAAGTTAAGAACTTACCTGTTGATCCTGAGGCAAATGCCAGTAGTGGTCTAATATTCATCAGAAACTTTAATTAATTCTGCTTCCCTTTGGGCATCATACTTTCACACAGTGGGGGGAAAAGGGAAAAAAACAACCTTTGGTCATTAATATCAGTGTAAAACTAGGAGCATGCTTGAAAGACCTGGAGTTTCACATACTTTTATTTTTAAGTGCCATCCAATTAGAACATGGGGACTGGGATGTGTCTCAGTATGCAACCATTGCCAATTTACTTTATAATTTAAAGAACCTAACCCTCCCTCTAGCACTTCCTTTTACTCTTGTATAGCTTCATTGTCTTCAGCAGAGCTATATACATATGAAATGAATGAAAAGTCGGACTCTAAATCTTATCCAGCAGAATTAGAAAATGCACAGAATGATTCACATTGGAATGTGTAGATTCATACATTACTTCCTAAGATGTCACAATACATTTACTGCATATTCTAAATAAAAAAGAATGTTCTAATAGCTATGGTACAAGCCAACATTTTCAGAGAAATGGGTCAATTCTCTCCTGTGCTGCAGTTACCCTGCATGATCTTACTCAAATCACACTGGGTCTGATTTTCAGAGACATCAGCTCTCAGCAGAAAACTAAAATGTGGACAGGCAGAAAGCTTGCATGGAAGCTCCGAACAGCTGGGCTGCTAGAAACACTTGAAATTTAGGAACGTCTGATTTTTTCGGAGTTAAAATACCTTAAAATTTCTTATCCTTATTTTCTCTGATTCTGAATTCCTCAGCATACCATCGTAATTGCATACCCAATATTGCACAGGGTTGTTGTGAAGATTTGCATTCAGTGAGTTTGTGATGCAAAGGGCTGTAATGCATGGAGGTCTGCTCTGTGCAAGCAGTCATTGCACTGTATCAGCAAGCAGAAAAGGTAATTGGTAAAGCAATGTTGCAAACACGGGGGTTTACCTGTGGGCTTTAGATTTAAGTCCTAGGTTCCTGTATTATAAATATGTATGACTAGTTGCTAAAAGTGAAAATTATTTAATTATATTTCACATGGAGAAATGGAACTATGAGTTTACTTTTGACTGCAACCACAGCCTTCTATTTACAGACTCCCAGGATGTAGAATTACCTTCCTTCTCATGGATCTCCAGGGTTTCAGAGAAAATGATCCCCATACCTTGGCTCCTTTCTGACATCTTAACATTCTTACTTTTTCACAATCACTGAAATAGGTCATAGTTCTGATAAATGTATGATTTCTCATTAGTAATTTTTGCAGTTCACTTGGACAATAATTTTTGGCCTGCAGCATCACTGAATATTCAGTTTTCTCTATCAAACAACTCAGGCACAGGTATTCTAGTAATTTCATTGCCCATCTCCATAGCGCATGAGAAGCCAATATCAAAGACAATGTAAGCATTCAGCAGCTTCTAGAACTTCATCCTTTTGTGTAGCCACTAAGCCTAAAATAAATACATTTTTTTTAAAAAAAAAGTAGTACTAATGGCTGATTCAAAGCAGTATTTAAAATACATCTCTGATGAGATGCTTTCAACTACATTGTCTGCAGTGTAGCTGCAGCAAGGCAGGTCAGGTACAACAGTAATTTGATCACCAGCTTTATTAGCTTCCTGATGTAGCCACCAGTTGCATAGAGGAAGAAAAGATCAGAAGATGTAAAGCTAGTGCTACACCAACTCTTTCTGGTTCTCTACACCAACACTTACAGCAGTTTCTGTCCTCAGATTCCCTTCTTCTGTTTGTACTTGAACAGCATTTAAGACTTAAGTTAATGCATTTTACGTTATACTTGAGGAAAGATAAATTTTAATGGTCCAGCTAAGAAGTGGTAACTACATTGTGTTTGATTGCTCAGACCGATATTAGTTAATATACCTCCCAAAAGAAGATAAAGAGGAGTCAACGGCACAGGTCACCTTCCTTTTCAGATAGTACAGAAACTAGAAAATACTGGAAGCATATTGTCAGAATTACTTGCTGAGTATAGATTTGTTATTTAGCCTCACTGTTAATTAAAAAAATATATGGAATTGCAGATGGTTTTCCTGCTACTAACACTTTTTAGTATTAAGCTTTTCATTTTAAAACAATGACTAAAAATGAGGTCAACTACTTTCAAATATTCAAGCAGAACCAGCAATTCAAACCTGAAATGTTTAACAGTTTTATTTCCTTTTACGTTCAAAAGAAAATACAACTGACTCATGGGAAAATGTTTCATTTTTCTTAAATTACAGTAGCTTATTGTTGACATAAAGTATTTTGGTTGTAATAACTTTTAAACTGTCATCACTAAGGCCATAATATATGTTTAAACAACATTCACAGCTCCCAGAAGTATTAGCTTGTGAGTGTATATTTTGACACAATAAATTATGCATTTTTTAAATAACCTTATTGTACCTTTATTGCAAAGAATGACCACCTTATTTCATTGAGAAGATCACACACATTTGGGATTTTCTTATATTCGAGGTTTTACTGGAAAGCTGGCAGCCACAGAGCCAAGCCTTCTACTAGATAGAAGCATGCTGTAACTTCTAGACCATCAGGCAAAAAACGGTTGCACAGTCACTAATTTCAGCTCTAATTTTAAATGAACTTACTTCTGTCCTGTTACATTCGGAATGCCTAGCACATACCCAGGAAATTAAGGAATATGATTACTGTAATGCTCCTTTTCTGGACGTGAGCTCGTAATGAGGTAGCTTCTCAGAAAAGGCATAGAGTGCACTAGACACCTGCAGTGGCACGATTTTATGTTTCAGTGGCCTGCTCTGGAGGTAAGGTGTCTCAGAGTCAGTCACGCTCTGCTGAATAAGTGCCTCCTCCTGCCTTTCTGCGTTCTGAGCTTGCTCTTGGGTTTTTTTTTTTTTTTTTTTTTTTTGATTTGATCTGACATCACTCTTGGAAATAG
The DNA here is from genome assembly GCF_028389875.1 of Rhea pennata. Lineage (NCBI taxonomy): Eukaryota > Metazoa > Chordata > Aves > Rheiformes > Rheidae > Rhea > Rhea pennata. The sequence continues at coordinate 136,836,310 of NC_084664.1, forward strand.
AGCTTTGATTGCCAAGTCCTTTACTGCCTTTAAAAAAATCTTATCTTCAACCTTTTATTTCATGGTAACACAACTATTATTTCCCCGTTTTCACCTGGGACAAGGAAACAAAAAACTTGTTTGGGGTGTACGCCTTCTTTTGAGCCAAATTGTTTGAAAAAAAAAAAAAAAAAGATACAGCTGCTGGGGAAATCCACTCAGTTCACGACCATACATCAAAAGGTTCTTCAAAGTTAGGCTGTCGGGGTACACTTGTAAGTCAAGACTGTGAAAGCCTACCTTGATTCGACGATCTCTTTCATGCTGTGTGTAGGATGAAGTATCATTCAATGTGTATTTTGCATGGAAGTTAAAAAGCTAGCAAATGAATCGTGTTAAGAGAACACTCACATCGTAATTCTATCCCTGCATGTTTTAAGCATTAAGATACCATCTTTCACTGCAAGACTATATACTGCTTCTCAAACCTGTACATATCTCGCAGATTTTTCACATAATCCAGTAAAATGCACTTTAAAAATGTGTGCTTTAAATGAGACACCTATTCATACCTCTCATTCATTGCAAGTATTTTACAGCGTGCGTTGTGTATCTTTATGATTCTGAGCATCCTTTGATTACTCCAATTTCAGTAGGATCTGTGTTTTTTCAGAAAATTTGCCAAATCCTAGACACGTTAACTAACAGGATACCAAAAGACTCGCATATGTAGTTTAAAGGCAGTATGGAAATTAAATATGACTATTAAATATTACTATATTTGAGAATTGTATGTTAACATGTTCTCAAAGGTGACGCATGAATGCAAGCATACCTCATTACTTGTACTTGTGACTTTTGCATGTGATTCAGCTTTTCATTAGCTGAAAATGTTAAAATTTTCTTAATATCTTTCTTTAATGGAAACATTAAAAAGTAAGACAGGTTGTCAGAAAACTCCAGAGTCCACCTAAAATGACCAGCTTAAATCACATGAATACGCTTGCCATCCAGATTCTTGTTATGAAACCATGGCTGATCCGAACACTTGTCTAATATTTGCTATCTGCAACGTCACGAGAAACAACCGACCTCCCTCGTTTTTCCAGATGTTCTTTGAACGACGCTTGCAGACATTTACTCGTGGATCGTAAAATCACAGCAAGTTTATGCTACAGCAGGCCTTAAATACCTGATTAATTCTAGAAATTACCAAAATAAATACAGGCTAAGTCTTTGCTCATTGAATAAGGATAAAGTAACTTCAAAATCCACAGCCACTGGTTGCCATGCAACCTGCTATAGTATTATGGCAGAAATAAGCTGTGCTTGAATTTTCAGTGCCCTCTCGCTCAGCCTTCTTGATGTTGTGATACTCTAATGCTTCTCAGCTAACTTCCATTAAGTAGTTTTTTGTGGGGTAGTATTCCAAGGTTAAAATGATTAAATAACTTTTATGGTTGATCAAATATAAGCCCTTATTATACACAGTAGGCAAAACCATACATTTTAATTACTTTGTTATCAAAGATCTAGGTATTTACATTTCATTTTTCAGTTATAATTCTGAATTTAGTTTGACCTTCATAAAAAAGAGAAGACCCAAGATTCTTGCTGTCTTAAACAATTTTTCCCATAAACAAAAAGACATTAAGACATGGTAACAGCAGAAACACTTCAATGAGATTTCTACACAGCCTGTAGTATATTAGAAATATTTTCTAATGAGATGTGTTATTTTATTTAAGCACCATTTTTTTAATTCCTTGGTTTAATTTTTCATCAGTTTAATTATTTGTGAGTTGATATTACATTTGCAAACTAAGGATGATGCATCAATATTTGATAATATTTGTATTTCATTAATTCAAGGTTCATATTTAGAGCTATCAATAGCATTGTTCTCTTTTAAGAAGTACATGTATGAAAATAGATACTACAGCTTATATACCGGAATAAAATGCATAGTTTCAAATATGCCACCAAACTTTGCTTCTGATCACTAACAAAGTAATTTTCTGTAATTAAAATTCACTAATATTTATAGTGACATATGTTTAAAAATTCATGGTGAAGCAAAGTTTGTGTTTTTATTTTTTGGCTTCCAAAATTATTTAAAGAAGACAGATTTCACAGACAAAATCCACTTAATAAGGTCTTGTCTTACATACCCATTTATTATAAAAGTCTAATGTAATTCAAAATCTTGCCATTAACCCCTAGAACTTGTGTAAAGACAGATTTATTAGAATAGGACAGAAATACCATTTGGATAATTTACACTATAAATATTTCAAAATAAAAACACTACCTTTCATTTATTAGAAAAGCAAAAATGAAAAAAATGCCATAACATATTTATGCGGAAAGATGTTCAGATGGTCCTTTACAGGAAAACATTTCTTTTTTTTGCCAAATTTAGATTCAGCGTTGTTCGCATTCGAGCTATATTAGGTCGCACAGCAATGCTAAGGAGAAAACAACAATGAGGTTTTAAGAGCTGGTATTTTAACTCTTAGAGATTTTTTTATTATTTTGTCCTTCCAGAGATTTACAGCTTTTCTCACAATACTTTGGTATTTGTAAATTTATATTATCTGCGAATACATTAAAGTGTCATGCGAGGTTACAGCTACGTTTTACAGAATTACTTCCTTTTCGGAATCTGTGGGTTTGTAACTAATAAGCAGAGAGAAGCTGAGGAGGAAGCGTGACACGCGCACGAAGCGGTCGCGCCGCGTAACGTGGCGGCCGCAGCTTGGTGGCCCGGGTCCCGCGGCGGCTCCAAGGTACGCGCCACGGCACCCTGCCTCTCCTCCGCGCCGCAGCGATGCTCGCCTCCGACGCGGGGGCACCCTCCTCCTCACAAAACCGACTGCCTAGCACACCCCTCCTCGCGCTCTGCAGCTTTTTCGCCTGCACAACGCGCCCCTTTCAGGTATTTTGGTATTTTGCCGTGCGACGCTTTTAGCTCCAAATATCATCACTGTATTCTAATTTACATTGCTAATTTGGAGGGGGGGGGGAGGTGAAACACCCCCCCACACACACACACACGCACACACTCCAGATTTGTGGAATCAGCCTCAAACTACGGGCACCCTTCTTACTCGGGTTAAAACGAGGGGCAGGAGCTGCGCTGCTCGGGAAGGCCGTCTCCGGTCTCGCCTGCCGGGCGCGTTGCCCCGTGCCCCGGGGACCCACGGGCGCTCCGTGCCCGGCGCCCGGCGGCGGCGGCGGCGCCGCTCGAGCCGCCGATAATTAGCACTGCAAAAGCCGCGGCGGCGGCCGGGTGCTCGCATCCTGCCGCGGAGGAGCCGCGCTCGGCTCCGAAACTCCCCTCCGCCAGCCCAAGACCGCATTTCCGTTTCGCAACACGCATCCATTCGGCCTGCCGGTGAAATTACATCGTATAAAAGCAAAGTACAGTCCGACACAGGAAAAGATGTAAAGCAAAAAAGAACTTAAAGGAAAAGTTTAAAGGATCTGTCATCAAAACTTTAAATAGGCCTTTCTCCAGCTGTAGCTAAATTATTGTACCTCTTGATACTGTTTGCTCCTCACAGCAATTGAAAGCATATGTAATTTAACAGCAGGCCTCAATCCTTTAATAAGCTGTCTTTAAAATACCTTACATGGATTACCTATCTGTAAATCTGCTTCCCATGCAGAATGTGACAGCATTATGGAAATTGTGAGTTCAGTAAAGATGGCATATACCAAAGAGAACCACATCTGCACACTGTAAGATTATACCAAACATTGGAAGTAATCTTTAGTCATTTATAATACTGCAGAATGCATAATTAAGATTAAGGACTCTATTCTGCCCTTACTTATGTCCTACGTATCTCATAATTCTTTTTTTTTTTTTTTTTTTTTTTTAATTTTTTTTGCGTAAATTAAACAGAAAAGTAGCACAGCAAGGCTTTCTTGTTCAAATTATGCAAAGTTGGTATTCAGCATTCTAGAATTTGGTGCACATCTAAGGAAGTTTGGCAAAAAGGCAATGTGCACATATGGAACAAAATCCACATTTAAAGGGCTATCCCACATTTGCCAAAAGGAGCAACTTGCAATTAGCACATATTTCCGTATCACAAAAAAAAAAAAAAAAAAAAAAAAAAAAAAAAAGCAGAAAAATAAATAAAAAACAAGAAAGAGACTCTCAGAGTAGGCATATTTAGGGAACATTAGCACAAACACTTTAAAAAGGTGCTGTGCTCTAAGCCACTCTGCTGAGTATGGAGCCTACTGGGACCAAAACCAACACAAATGTCTTAAAATAGCTGACAGAAAGTAAGTGTGAACTTGAAAGTCTGGGCAAAGGAAGGGTGAGACTAACGCTCCTCTTGATACTTGGATTTCTAAGCGGTATCTATTGCTGCCCATAATAATAATTACTATATTTCTTCTGTGATTTTCTAGTGTAAGAAGCAGCAAGAGCTTCCTCAGAACCTGTGCTGGCAGGAAGAGGAAGAGGAGGAGGAGGAAGAAGAGGAAGAGAGAGGAGGAGGAGGAGGAAGAAAGGCACACATGGTAAGGACGCTCCTTTGGTGGAAGGCCCATGCACTACAGGCAAAAGACTTGCTTTCCTTGCACACCCTTAACTCCAAGAGCCTGGAGACGGGTTCTGCTACCCACCCTTATTTACTGTGAACACCCTCACAGAATATTCAAATTCTTAACAATTCCCTTGCAGCTGAGTACCACCATACAGGGTCTACAAGTCACGTAACAAACCAGACCCGAATCCAGTCTTACACCTTACCTCTGTCGAATGCCTTTATTATTTGCAGTAGATGAATGAAATTAAATGACTATCTTACAGAAAGTCATTCATTATATTCTTCTATCAAAAATAAGAAACATATCAGCTAGCGACACACATTCACATCCAGCTTTGCCCTTTTTTTCCCTCTGGCAAGTCAGGAAAGCCAAACAAAGGCTTTTTATACATATATATATAATTTTTACCAGTGACTACGATTCACACACATGGTTAATGTCTGCTACTTTGGAAACAGAGGCATTTCTAGGAGTTGGCATTTGAGATGGCAGATGGAGTGGAAGAGAACTGGCCTCTGGGGTTAGGGCACTACATCAGTATCCCCTTCCCACTGCAGAACTATTTCCTCATCCTCCCGTAGTGTGCAGCAACAGAGATGCTTCCACTCAGAGCATCCGAATCTGAGTTTTATCGCTTTCTCTATTCTCAGAATTAGTACTGTGTGTAAATGATGGTCTTTCTAATAGCAAAATACACTGTAAATATGTGCGGCACATTCGGGCCCTGGAGAGCCTCCAGTGCTAAGTGATATCTCAGCTGCTGTGGCAGCTTTCTCACATAAGGAGGACAGCTTTCTCCCCCAACATGAGATCCCGGAGAAAGCACACTTCTTTTTTAAAAGCAGAATTAGCTAAGTAACTAACACAGTGTGAGGCAAAATGAAGAATATTCCCAACATCGTTAAAAGCTAAAGCGAGCACTTTACAGAGCAATGCACGGCTGCACTCATTTCTAGAATATGGTACGAACAAGAAATGGTAAATGCTCTGATTAGATATAATTTTAAAAATGTAGAGAAAGTGAGGAAGGAGGTGAGTATTACAGAGAAAAGAGTGAAAACACATTTCCACTCTAAAACAGGCATAGGTAAATTGACATATGCACGGGACTTCTCAGATGGAGATTTTACATGAGAGATCATACAAAAAAAAAAAAAAACTTTACATTTCTGTATGTATTTGGAACTGCTAGTTTCTCACTGCAGCAGCAGCATTCATTTCCCAAACTTAGGAGATCCGCTTTATCAGTTGGAGTCTCGCGCACTCTTCAGAGAAAATCATGGTAACTTATCACTTTTAAGACTAGAGCTTTTGAGACTCAGGCTGCCAGAATACTACAAGATGTACAACAGGAACAAATGAATGGCAAAGAGGCTGACTAAATGTTTTAACATGTTTCTAGCATCCCTGACTGCATGATTAATTTGTTCCCTCTCATGCTGTTTTCAAAATGGTGGGAAAGCCTCTACCATTTCTGAGTTCAGCATTACTGTAATTGAGATCCTGGCTCAATTTAGGGATTTTATTGCCATAGGAAGCAGATTGATAATGATTATTATTATGAACATTTGTAAGGCAACAATTACAGCAATATTTGGCTTACAGTAAAAGGAAGATTTTTCTCAAGTATCAAGAATAAATGTCCAATAATCTGTGTATAATCTCACTTTTACAAAATGAAGAAAGGTTTTCTCTTCCAGGAGACTGCACAAAGTACTGTAGGAACCAGACGAAAGACAAACCTGTGTAAAAGCACACCTTAAGCAGTTTGCCAATGTGGTCACAAATTGGAAAAGTTGAACATTAACAAAGCCATCTAAATATACATTCATTATATACTTTCATTTGGCAACGATACCTCCCACTTAAATTACTGATGATTTTCTGTTGCTTCTTGGTCTGAAATCTTACTGTATGAGCCCAAAGGAATTAAATCTTTTATAAATCTATTGGACTGTCCTGCCATAACTGCCCAACAGTCTTTCTGGAAAAATGAGGTTAGTAGGTCACTAGTTTCAACAGACGGTTTCCTGAGTAAGGCCTGAGCCATTTATAGTCTGACAGATTTTTGGGAAATGTCCTTCTTTTAGAAAGACATTCACTCTCTGCAACAGTACTAATAGTACTTGCATCTCCCATGTTTTAACTAAAAAGGCAGAAAAAGGCAATGTACAGTTCAATACATTTTCCCTTCTAGTTCATTAGGAAAGTCAAAAAGTGTTTATCAAAGAGGAGAAAAAAGGAAAAAAAAGGAGTAGATTGGAATGCACAGAGATAACTCTTTTTATGCCTTGACAATTTTCAACTTTTTCTTCTCATTTTCTCTATAAACTGTCATGTATACGAGCAGTTACAGTGAAAAGTTGTCAACGACTGTTGCTGTATTCCATAGCAATTATTTTATAACTGTTCCCAGTACATTTGAGTTGGCCAAATTCTAGAGAACTGTCAGCATGTTGATCAAGAACCTGCACGAAAGCTCATTTAACCTGACCTGTGTATATGAGGTCACTGTATGTATAAAAGCCATCATTCTTACAACTTTATTATTTTTGAACTGACTTGGTCATTTGTCTGAAAACAATGCATTTATCAAAGGGACTATATGGTCAGTTTTTGAGCCACTACTTCTTGCTCTAGATTCAATAGTTTTGTAAGATGCATATTTTGGCAAATAATACAATTTAATAACAATTAAAAATATCTTAGGCTACTAATATTTTTATTTTGGTGCTGAACATGAAGGAACAGAATAGACTAATCATAGAATCAGTAAGGTTGGAAGGAACCTCTGGAGATCATCTAGTCCAACCTCCCTGCTCAGCAGGGAAACAACTGGCTCATATGGGGCCTGAACTCACAACCTTGGCATTACTAGCACCATGCTCTAACCAACTGAACTGAACTGTTGCCTGTTCTGAGGCACAGAGTCAGTATTTATATCATTTCAAAGACTGTTTTATCTTACAGAGACTTTTTTTTATCAGTTCTTTCCCTTTTCAAAAACATCTAGAAAATGTGGTCTATTTTTTTAACCTTTAGTGCAATAGTTTCTCCGTGAAGAAATGCTAGTAGACCTACTGCCCAGCATTTCTGCTAGTAGACCTATAGCTAGACTTGATGGGCTGTTTCAAACTAGACTATAACAAGAGAAGGCGCTCATGTTTAAATCATAAATGGAGATGATTCTGTTTTAAATCCTGCCTTATCTATCCACATACCTATCATTATTGTATTTATCCCAAGCAAGTTTTATATTTTGATTTCCTGCATCTGGTTCTGAAAGAATTTTAAATCATTACATTTGGTGTAAATGAGTTACTGTTTTCTAATACATACACTATTCAAGAGCATGGACTGAATTTTTGCAAAGAGTACACTGACATCTCTGATATTGCAACTAACCATAAGCATTGAGGGGTGCTAGATTGGTATTTGTTTGATCATTCAGGACTTTATCTCCTAAATATTTACTCTGTTAACTCTTCTGCACCCTCACATCCTAGGATTGTATGGCAGCAAGAGAGATCTGGTCCACACACTTGTCTCAGGACCAAATCAGCAATAGTCCAGCTCAGCTAAAAGATGTTCTTTCTAATCTTTCTTCTTATAAAGAGCTCCAGTGATGCAGGCTCCATAATCTGTTCTACAGATTCCCTTTCCTTGTCCCAGACTGATTTCAAGTATAGAAGTTTTTTCAAAGTCACAATATGACCCTGTAAAGCTGTACTCATTCTACTAGGAAAAGGAACTATTTGTTCGAGACATTACTGTTCCAAAAATACAGCTGACTGCATTATAATTCCGTATTCCTTCATTCTTTTTTAAGTGCTGCTCTGTTAAATCATTAGTTACTATGTTCATTTTTGAGTAATTTATTATCACTTGCACCACCTTCCCTTTTTGTCTTAACATTCTCAATTGATTTTTCTCCTTTGGTAAGAGGACACCAGAACTGCCTTTGAAAGAAAGTACTGTTCCTTTCTCAATAGTCTTTGCAGATCTTTTTATTTTAGTTTTCACTTCCTGTTATAGGGGAAGAATCATATTCCATATGTATATTTTTTTGGCAAGACCTTTTTTCTTTTTTTCTTTTTTTTCTCTTTTTTTTTTACTTTTTTTCTTTTTTTTTTTTGCTTACTGGAGGTTCAAAGAGAAACTGAATTTTCTTTTCCTCCCAATAGACAAAATGCTATTGTATGGAGGCAAAAGAAACGAAAATTTCCTGCAGCAGCACACTGAAAGAGAGATGGATTTATAAAAGAAGCAGAAAAAGAGAAAGTTGAAAAGAAAGGTGTAGTGATGAAACAATGGATTGAAGTAGCATCTTCATTTTATCTATTTGTCCAGTGAACAGTTAAAGACAGAAACCAACTAACTATTCACGACAATTATTTATTTATTTAGTACTACCTGTGTGTGGTGCCATAAAAATAGCACATAAACGTGCAACTACAAATAATGTAATTCCCACGCTAAGGATTTCATGCTCTTAAATGATGCACAAATAAATTGGACTGAAACATACTCAGGTACCCCAAACATGGATAGAGTTTAAAACTGTAACTTTTCTTGTTTGTAGAAGCAGAGGAAGAATGGAATAGCACTGCAAAATGAGAAGTGATGCTTTAGAAAGCGACAAGTAATTTGCCTCAAAGGAGTATTCAGGACACTCCTATGCCCTGTAATCCAACCCTCTCTTTATCCCATGCCCAGTAAAGGTATCACTCTTTTTTTATGATTTGCAGTTTTCTCCTTTGTCCATCCGCACCTTTCCCCTCTCTAGCTGCTTCTTGAATGCACTTTCCCTTTCAAAAAAGATTTTACTATTTCTCTGTTCTTCTTCTTACTCCATAGACTCTTCTTGTTCCTAGATGTCTTTCCAATGCTGTTTCTAAAGCAGTGTCTGTGATGAACACTTGACTTCTTTTTCTAAGATTGTACTGGGATATAGGAATCTTACACTAATTAAATGGCAAATGCACCACTCAGCTCCATGCCAAACCTCACCTAGTTTCTCATCTCCGATGTCCAGCCACCAGGTCAAATGCAGCATGGACAAAATAGCTCTTAATCTCCCTTCAAATCTGACTTAAAACTACTCTACTCTTCTACCCTTTCACAGCCTTTCCTATCCATCCACACAGCTGGAATCCCACTTTTATGTTAATTGCAAAATCCTTACAGTACATATATCTATTCCAAATGCTGCTTCCAAGAAAATCTTTCCGGTCCATTGCTTTGGCCATATAGTGTCCGTCTTTGCACATCTCTACTGCTTTCCCTTTCTTACTGCACAAAATAAAATATTTGTATTCACTTGCAAGGAGTATTCCCTTCCTCTTTCACTCACTACGAAGAGGTCTGTTCCTCCTTCCACTGATACACAGGACCAGCCTTCGACTCACACAACACTTTAAAGAAACCACATCCGTGCTCTCTGTGGTGCCCCTCAGATTTCAGATACACTGTCCATCACCATCCATAGAGCTACCTCATCTTCTTTCAGACCCAATCCTCCCTTCCCCTTCCAATATGACTATTACTTTTATTGCAGCCAGTGTGCCGAGACCAATGCTTACCACACTGACAAAATAATCCCTCTTTGCTTAAGTCTGTTGTCTGTCTGCACTCACCTGCTCTTTTTTTTTTTCCCCAGTGGTGTCCTCCTTAGAAAACCTGCATGCTGAAACAGCAGCAGTACCAGCAACAAAAAAGGTATAACATTTTGAATAACTTAATTATTTTAACTTTTCTGCTAACACAGGTAAAATTCTGTTGAAAAGTCTATTAAGAATACAAGCATCCCATGAATGATATATATACCAAGTCAACACATGAGATACAATCATCAGCCTACAAAATGCTAGGGATTTAGTCCTGCTTTAAAATGAAAGTACAGTACAAATACAGAACTTTTACATAGATTTCCAGGACAGTATTATAACGGTTAACAATTATATTCAACAAAGGTCTTAGAAGTGGTTTAAAATTTTGGGACCTAGTCTATACCAAGTTAGCTAAACTAATTACAAAAAGATTATCATGTGTATACTGCCTAGAAAAACATATCAAGTACTATTCTAAGTATTATAGAGCAAGAGTTCCACATGCCAAGAAAATATATGCCCATTTAAACTTCCCACAAGTAATGAAACATGGATTTTTCAATTATTGTGAGTTTTACTCCTGTGAGTTGTAAAAGAACCAAACCAAAATACTAAATTCAGACTTAAGAGAATTTTTTATCTGAATCTGAACTTTGTGTTTAGTGTCCATCTCTGATGAACAGAAAAATGGAAAGTAAATTTATTTTTGTCCTGAATTCACACACTATATAGTTTGAATAGCTATAGTGTGAACTCTTCCTTCACAGAAAATATACTACGAAATGTACATTGCTACTAACCTCTGCTGCAATCTTGTGGTGACAAAAGTATATTTTATGTTTTGAGTTAGATTGGATTCCAGCTTTCCAAAAGTGGAAGGAAAAAGCAGTAATCTACTTTTCTACTCAGCTTTCAAGGTCTGATAAAAAAGTTGCAACAGGACTGTGACTAGGCTAAAATAAACATAGATAGCAAGGCATTGTTAAAAAAAAAAATCAAATATGCCTTTTGTAAGCTTGTCGGAAAAATATCACTTGTGATAAAATGCCTCATAGGTTTGGGGCGGCGAGTGCTAAAAGGCTGCGACTGGGACGCGCTGCCGGTGCTCGAGGCTGGCCGCGCTGGGCAGGGAGCTCCCGGAGCCGGCCGGCGGCCGCGCCGCAGCAGCGCAGAGCCTGCGTCCAGGTGTGCTCCTTCGGAAGCCTGGCCCGAAAGGAGACCGCCGCTAGCTTGCTGCCACCGCTGCCACTTGAGACTCCAGCCACCTCTTTGCGATATGTTTGTGATCCGTAGAAGAGATGTTCATGATGCAGAGGCAACGTCCGTGAGCTCTGCAGATGGGGGGCCGCTCGCTGCCAGCGCACATACGATGGTCCAGCTAAGAACTACCGAACCGGACCTACCCCTGGAATGTCCCTAGCACATTCCCTAAGGAATACTTTATTGTTCCCCTTGTTTTGTAATTTTCTCTTTTTTCTTTGGTGCAACCAAAGTAACTTAAACTAGGTAAATTATAAAGCTGTAATTACAAATAGCCTATTTCCATGAATTTAGCTGCACTCTGAGCAGATGAATTTTGACTTTGGTCATTTTTTCTTTCTTTTTCTGGCTTTTCTTTTTTTTAAGGAAGAAAGTCCTCAGACAGAATGTTGTGGAAATTCAGAAAGATTACTTTTACTTCCCATCTATAGGCCAAATACATTTCATGCCATTCCCTTTTTTTTTCAGTGTCATTCTCTCACTCACAGCTCCTGCCCCACTTTTAGACTGAAATGATACTGATGTCTGTTTTCACGTTTTTTATTTTTGGTATACTTAAAGATCTCTCTTTTTTTTTTTTTTTTTTAATGTGGTAAGTGCTGACAATCTCTTAAAACATGTATATTTATCCTTTCATTAAAAGTCCCATCAAAGCCCAACAGGTTTTGCACCAATTAACTTCTGATGTTGCACTATATCACTTCTAAGCTAAAAAGCTGTGAAACTGGACAATTGCACATTAGGTCCAGCATCTCAAAATGATAACTTGGAAAATATGCAGAGATGCTTAAGTACTATTTGTAGATCTAAGTCTGTTTCCAGATTTATGCTATTTTGAGGAGTTCATGCATAGAATTTGTTTCTGAGTTCAAAGCGTATATCGAAATGTCCTCCAAGAAGAGATTCGGGTAACTAGGAGCTTGGCTTTCATCCTTTTCTGGTCTGTCAGGTCACACATCAGTTTTAAAAGATAGATTTTTTTACTCTTCTGAGTCACCTAGGTGAAAGGAAAAACAGAAAACTTCCCCACACCGCTCACTGCTCAGATAGCAAACAAGCAAATACACAGAAGCAAAAAAAACTCCTTATGTGTATATTAAAATGAATGTGCTGCCTTTCGGATCACACACATTTGCTCCCTTCTCTGCTTTCCACCTTCCTGTCCTTATGCTGTTCTTTGCCCTCCAAAAGCAGGCTGCATCCCCCTCTGCCTGCCTGCAGTCACCGATGCTGCTCTTCTGGAGGGAAAATCTCATTCCCTCTCTACATCCCCAGAAAGGACAATACTGCTGTCCTAAATATTCTTACCTACAGCTTTCAAACAAGGGAAGCTTCACCTTCTCCAGCTAACCTCGTCCTGTCTCCTTTCCTGGCCTGTATCATCCTCTTTCCAATATCCAGCGGAGTTTGGGGAATTGCTGCTTACATTCTCTAACCTTAATTGTCAGATAGGTTTGTAGGACGCCAGGTGAGTAAGAAGCAGCAGAATTAAGGAATTACAAAAAGCCCATGCAGTGCTAAGCTGGCATGCTGCTTGGATCGATGACTCGAGCAAACGTGTATTCAGATGCTACAGCACAAAACTCGAATGTGGAAGCTGCAGTACCCCAAAGATTATGCCTTTCCACATGGGTGTTGCTATGGGCACCAGTGCAGAGGAGTCAAACACAAAAGAAGATTGCTACAGGGAATAAAAAAGAAAAACCTGAAGGCTAAAAATGGATCGTTTCCAATTAAAATTACCATACTGTAATTTTGTTAGTTATCAGTAACAGACTATATAGCAGCTTAACTGATGAGGAAACATCCTTTTGGGCATAATATAATGTACAGATCTTTGACTTTTTAGCATGTAGTGTCCAGATGGTATTTTTTGCTTCATGTTGTGATCAGGAGGCAGGAAGGCCATTTATGAAACAGTGGCAGTGAAAGCAAGCACACAGCAGCAGCACACAAGACTGCCTGCATGTGCTAGAATATATCGTACCATTGCAGGTAATCCCTACATGAGGGTATGTAGAGGGGGAAGGATATTTCCTAAATCTTTTTGCTGGAGACAGTATCAAGTGCACTTAGAGAAGTAGTTTGTGTAGCTGATGGGAATCCTACCCTGCTGCTGATGAATGCATGCAAGAAGAGCAACATTTTATTTACAAGATGTAAAGAAAAATGATCACTGGATAATAAAATGTTCCACTAAATTCCAGCAAGCTATATTGACTTAGGAATGCTATTGTATATTAAAAAGTTATGCCCTCTTCATTTTTTCCTGCAGTCTTTACTTTAGAGACATGCACAATGCATGAACCCCCCCTCCACACACACGCACAGTAAAGATAATCTTTCGTCTTCAACGCAGCACAAATCCTGCGGCTAACTCCCCTTGTGAACCTGAGTGGTATTGACATGGGGGTGTAGAGTCAGGCAAAAAGCTAGGCATCTTCTGATGAAACACATAAACTATACACATTCAAGAACAAAACAAAAATCTTCTAAAAGCCTGTGTGTAAGATAAGACTGCCTTGGGGGCAGCTCGAACTTGCGGTCTTGGCCATTTACGCAGGATTTTACAGAGCCATCTATTACAGTATTCAACAAAAAGAAGTACTTCAAAAAGCTTCCCTTTTTTTCAGTTGGAAGTACAATAATTTGTAAGTCAAAATTTGGAAGTGTTCCCAGTTTTTGGCAGTAAAATGATAATACTGGGCATATCATTTTAAAGTGGAATCTCATGGAAGTTAATTCAGACGACAAGGTCACTTTTAGACATTTTTTTCCCTTATGTTTTGGACTGAAAATAATTCCCAAATCCTATTATTTGAAGCAGGGGTACTTACCATAGCAATCCCTGCCTCCCCCGATACACATGCTACCTCTGAGATAGAGTGCCTTAAAAAAAATCCTCACAAGAACATATACCATGAGCTTCAGAATTTTTTAAGCAAAGAAAAGAAAAAGTTGTACACCAAGCAGTCATATCATGTACCTTTGTACGGCTTGCTTTTAACACAAACTTTTCAAGTATTCTTCCCTTATATAAAAATAGTCAACTTAGAAGAAAAGGAGGGAAACCATGCTGGGCTGTTTTTATGGGTAAAACGAAGCATTAACTTGGTATACCTGGCAAAGTAAAATCAATTTTTGCACAAATGTTTTCTTTTTCTATCTTACGCCTAAAGCTTAGAAAATGATAGCCCTGAACCTGTAAGTACTATTACAATACTATAATTAAAAAACAAAATAAAACAAAACAAACCCCATAATGCATTTGTAGAGAACGGGAAGCTTATGGGAAATCCTGATTAAATTACTGCCACCAAAATAAAGAGGCATGTGGGGACTCAGAGAGATTTCAACTTACCTCTAGATAATATTAAATCAGCTCACTCAGAACTGATATGTCCATGAGAAACGTCATGAGTATAAAACCACATATATCATGCAAATATATCTGAAGAACATTTATTTGTATTTTCTTGGTTTGAAAAGTGCAAATCTCCAATATTTGAATAAAGCCTCAAAGTGCATTTACACCCAGTTTTCCCTAGCACCTTTTCCTTTCTCTCTCACACATAAAATCCGTTCACATTATATAAGCTGAACAGTGTGATATACTATCAGAATACATGCTACATTTATCTAGAACAAAGTATAAACATTTCTGGTGTGTGTACTTAAGATTCATTTGCTTGCCAAATAGCTTTGTCTCCTCCCTTGGTTATTGTCTGGAGGAATCATTCCGATTCAAATGAATTGATTCCTCAGTCTCAGGTACTGCTGATAATAGGATGCATGACAAGCTAAAAAGCAAAAAGTGGTCAGAGCACCTTTTTAAAATGCCATCACTCTGCTGACTGAAGGTATGACTTAGAGTCCAGATGTAAGACTGAACGCACACACGGGAATATAAGAGATTTCCTGGGCATCTATGCTCAGGTGCACATACCAGATCTTGCTGATTTAAAAGTAAATTTGCAAACACACTTGAGAGCATGGTTTGTAGGGGAATATTAAAGATTTAAGCATCACTGCTGTCTTCAAATAAATGCATGCATCTTTTTTTTGTGGAGGGCTATTCCCTTTTCCTATAGCTTCTGTTCTGTTGAGTAACAAAAAACAAAAGAGTAAGCAAGCAAGCAAATAACAAAACCTTTATTCTTTAAATTGCTCCTAGCACTGTGCCTCTCACTAACTGGAGCCTACTTGCAGCCTCCGCTGTGTTTACTGTTGTTTGCTTTGTTTCTGTGGAAACAGTTCAGTACATGACAGATAGAACAAAAAGAAGAGAAGTGAATTCTGAAATGCAAGAATATGGGATAGAGAATATCTAATGCCCATCTGCATACATAGTTAACTACAGCAGAAAAGCACAAAACTAAAACACAATTTTCAACGATCGCTTGCTTTCTGCTATGTGTCATTTACACATATGAATCCAGCGCATTTCAGAGATGAATATCTGGCAGTGGCCGACTAATCTGCTCATCATTACAGGACAGACAGGCACACTTTAAACATACCAGTTCCTCTGTGAGTCTGGGTTAAACTGAAGTCATGAGAGATAGAAGACAAATACATTAAGCCAGTGCAATCCTAAAAGATGATAAAAGCTTTAAGTGATCCAGGAGAGCCCCAGAGCCTAAACTAGTGAACTTTAAAATGCTCCCTGCTGAAATGATGAAGCAAAATGCCTCAGTTATATATTTTCTTCCTTTTAAATTTTTTCTTATTAATACACAAGAACACATTCAGTGCATTTAACACAACAGCACAGGTGGAAAGAATAACAACTAAAACTAATTCATTTTGATTTCTGCTTTACAAATAAGAGAAAGACTTGGTCTTCTCTGAAAGATTTATGAGGCTTCCCACCATAAAGGAGCCTGGATTACAGCTATGCTTACTTTATAAAATGAAATTCTGCCATTATAGGCAAGAGTTCATGGCTGTAATTATTTCAATGCACTTCCCAGTCAATGTGTCTTGCACAGCTGAGCCAAACCCTCTCTTACATATGCAGGTCATTTCATAAGAAGTCTAAGAGCTTCAACAACTTTGTGTGACCTTGCATTGAATAACACTGGAAAATTGATTTGGCTCTAGTAATAAAAGACCGTCTGCATTATCTGCATTCTAATTATAATTAATATAACCAGGATAACTGCTGTATTATTTACGATTAGAGCTATGGTGAGCACAGTGTAATAATAATCTGCTACATAATTTTTTATTGATCTGATGGCTTTATTGCAGAAAAAACAAAATGCTACACTGCTGTACTACTAAAATTGCCTTTCTAGACATGTCTGTTTAGAGGAAGAATGTTCATTTAACATTTCTTTTATCTCATCAAATTCCCATAGATTTTAATATCAGAGAGAGTATGATGCTTGCTTGCACGCTTGCTTTTTACACTTTTCTTTCTTGGCAAAAGAAAGACAAAATGGATTGATTAACGCACCCATATTTTCCATTGTTCATTTCCTGGGAATCATTCATTCCTTGCAGTTCTTTAACAATTGCAACACATATTATTAACAGAATTGGGCTGTACCCCAAGAATGTACAGTTCTCTATTTCAGTGGAAAACTTATCATTCATTTAAAAAAAAATCTTAAAAAAGAATTTAAACATGACAGAATAAATTTAAATTCTGCTCAAAATGTTAAGCCATCATTTAGGGGTCTGAACTACAGCTAGATGAGCTCACATTCGAACTCTTTTTTCCTAAATTCCAGTGTTAATGTTAAATGGAGATGAAGCTCTCTTAATTTGGAAAAAAACCAGGCTTAATAATCTGTTAAGTTTTAACAAAACAAACTAAATATCCAGACTTTTCCCATTTAAAAAAAATATAGTGAGAAAGGTTAAAGCAGCATGCATAAGAATAAAGACAAACACGAATAAAAAATGAAAATGAAAGGATTTTGCAATTTCAACACTAACTTCAAAACTCAGATGGGGAAAAAAAGAAAACAATTCTTTTCCAGAAAGCAATTGTAAGACACACTCTCTAATGCCACAGTAAAACTTCATGTAAAAAATTGTTCTTTTCATAGTATATTACCACCTTTATCTTTTGATCTTCACTTAATTAAAGGAATGAAATAATGAGTAACTTGGATAGGTGAGATCACTATTAGACTTCAGAGTCAATATTTACATATATGACTTTTTAGAGTTTGTTCTTGAACTTGTTTCAGATTACATCAAGAGACTATCAGAAATAATTATATGTAACAGTAAATATATATCACGTATTATAGGAAACATCCATGATTACATATTATGTCATTAATAGTAGATCTGCTGACATTATCATCTCTAAAGGAAAGATAAATTCTCACTTTCTTATTCTTTCCCTGTGTGTTTTTCATCTTTGCAGTCTGTGCTTCTGGCTGATGTTTTCACGTGTTTTTAACAGCTTCCACATTCCTCCTTTATAGACTTGATTGCATTTAAGCCCTGCTGATTCCTACCCAATTATGTTATCTTAAATATTATTTTATTGTCATTTTTGAGAAAGAAAAAAAAACAATCAAACAAAATTCTTGAGCTGCATAGGTATTTAGTTCTCATTTGCACTGCTCTCAAGAGTTATCAATCTAAATTCAGCGATTTGGTATTAAAGCACAGGCTTGAAAAAACTTGAAATAATTCCCATTACTAAATCAGACGATCATCCCACTAGCAGAAGGTTTCAGGAGGACACTTTTCTCCTGAGTACAGTCTGTGACTTTCCCACTCAGGTCTCCCTGCAGCCTACTAGGTACCTTTTCTTTGAAGTCATGCCCTCAACGTTCGCTGAACTCGACCAAGCGCAACTCTTCACTTCTGCTACCCAAAACTGTCCCTCCAATCTGCTCCTGAGGTCTATCACCTCTCACTTAGTCAAGGTCACAACTGCTCTCACTTTCTATTCTTCTAACCCCTTACTTAATCTCTGGCAAGCCACAGAACCCACATCTTCCTTCCGAAGCAGTATGTATAGCAGCAGATGTAGTCCCTTCCTTTCCATCATCACTGCTATAGGTGATGCCTAGAACACCTTCTCTAATGAGCGTGTCCCAGAGAAAGCACCATGTTACCCTGACTTTTGCAAGTATGGATGCAACTGTCACCTTTGGATGCAAACCATTTACATGCAAAGGAATGAGAAGTGAAAATACTGTGAAATCTTGTTATTGCTTAAAAAAGATTGAGATCCATGTCAAATTTTTGCTTATATGTCTGTATGAAGGCTAGAGATGCGTCTTGTAGCACGGCAGGTGCCCACTTCACAAAAATGTTCAACTTCAATCTAATCAAAGACCAAAAGAAAATACACAGGAGTTCTCTAGAATCCTTTGGATTTTTTATATGAGGGCACAGTATTTTTTTTTTCCCCTAAAAATGACAAACACAGAACCATAAGGGCACTTCCATTTTTGAGAGAGGAACAAATATGTCCAGTATGACAGTACTCAGAAAATCCATTTCCTCATCTTATTCCACCCCAGAATAATATTCCACACAGAAATGGCAGAATTACAACTTTTTACAAATGGGATGCTGAAGAGGATCGAGGTCAAAATTATGACGGAAGTCAAGATAAACTCTGCTGTTTGAGCTAAATCCTAGTTCCACGAAAGTCAATTTAGATTTACTTTTACCAGTCTTTGGCCACATCTACTCAAGGATGTCCACTGAGGCTAAGCATTCATTTTTTGAATGAATTAGGATGGCTATGAGATAGATATTAGGATGGATTCTCACATTCATATTAGGATGGATATGAGAATAAATGTGCTCTGGATCTTGGCAGCTGGGAATATTTCAGAGGAGTTACTACAGTAGCTTCTTTCCTTGCATTCTGACCTACCTTCATCAACATTTTTAAGGAAGGTATAAGTATTTCCCTGAGAACATTCAGAGTTTTTTCCTTGGCACAGCCTCGTAAAGAAGGCAAGCAGAATATCTTATGACTATTTTTCTGACAACCAAACAAAGCTATCTTATGCCTTCAAAATGAAGAGAAGCCAAAATTCCTTTTTTCTTCTTCATTCAATGTTCACTGATTAAAGTGGAATTTGTTTTGAAAGTCTTATGTATTTTTTTTGTTATTATGTAATATCTAAAAAAAGGAATTACTGAATTATTTTTTTATTATGTTTAGTCATGGCCTATTATAAACAGGTTGGGCTTCTCATAACATTTTGATTATACCTACATCCAGTGGACCCATTTATAATATATAACAGTGACTTCTGTAAACTCATCCCAGCTCTGAAAGTCAAGCTGTGTTCTTTCTATTTCACTCATCACCAAGTATAGTATTTCTGAAGTCCAATTTAGATCTTTTTTAATGAGAGCTGTTGAAGGCATTCAGTGCCCTCAGTAGGTCTGCACTGATAGAAAACTGATTGGAATTTATTAAATTATTCTGATGAGGCTGTATATGAGTAAAATCCAGTTAATTCTTTCTTAGCTGTATTGAATTCTGCAGTCCCATCAAAAATGAAATATAGTAAACACCTTTTTTTCCAGCAAAGGCTACAGATTTAATTCCAAATACAGATCTATTGACCTGATAGATGCTATATCTCTACAGCTGTTCTTCTGACCAAAGCTATATGTTGAATCTGTGAGAGCCTCACAAATCATGTATTAACCTAAAGTATGTTGAAGAAAGAATACATGAATTATTTTGGTTGCAGTAGTCCCACTTAAAGTTTCCCAATAGCTCACAGTTTTATTATATTCCTTCCTATTTATTAAATATTCTTTTGAGATTACATTTTTACATGCATCAAGAAAAAATTTGGGAAACATTAAAAACATTTTGGGAATTTTGGAAACATAGGAGAAATTCAACAAATGGAAAGACTGTCAATAACAAAAATGTCTAACTGTATTTTTAACAGGGCTGCGAAAGCTTCATTTTACTACTTAACTGAAAGTAGCAACTTATAATGATTTTAGACCACAGTAAATAGTGATGATTTTGCTTGACTGTAGATGCAACATGAGAATAGACATATGAGCAGGTACTGCAAAAAATGTATTTTCTAAGAATCTTCAGTAAGCATATCTGCTAATGTTACACTTTCAAACTGTTTACCTCAGAAAATCCCAGGCTTTTAGTTTATGTAACCACAAGCAATTCATCTTGAAAACAGTGGCTTCACGTTCTGCTAAGCCCTTATGAAACAAGGCTTTCATTTCTCCCCACGCTTTCAGCCCATGCACCCCACAAAGCGATGGCACTGTCAGGCTACAGGGGGGCATATACCCTACGTGTTAGGCTGTCTTTGGGTTGAAAAGAGATACACCACAAAATCCTTCAAAACATGCATTGCTTTCACAAAAGTTGCGGCTGCAGCTCCCCACTGCCCCAGCCTTCTCCCCTCAGTTTTCCATCTGAGGGCCGTGCTCCAGAGGACATTATTGTTTACAATATTTACTTTCATGAAGGGAACTGACATTTCTGTACTTTTCTATGCAGAATGGAGAGGCTGCTGAAATAAAAATTAATGGGATGTGTCCTTGTGAAGTTAGCCTACTGAAAAATGGGTCTGGACAAACAACTGCAGCACCTATCTCCTTCAGTCCCTTCGCTTAGTTGAGGGCTGAACTTCAAAGCCTACTTTTGGACTATTTAAAATGCTAATATGATTAATAACACGGAATTACTTTTTTACACCAAACTACACAAGGAAATTAAATTAAAAAAAAAAAAAAAAACTATGCTAATGCACTGTAAAGGTTGCAGTTACAAATCACAGATCTGTTCATGGATATTTCATGAGCAGAAAAAAGGCTAAATTTGTCAGATAAATTATTCATTGTGAATTATTTGCTCGGCTCTATCCTTTGCATGCGTACTGTATTTATACATTTAACCGCCGTTCTAGCTGCTTCCCCGGCTGCTTCCCCTGCCCGCGAGCGGGCGTTGAGGCCACTGTGTCCGGGCAAGGACGGGGCTGCTGGCGAGCTGACAGAAGACTCACCGCGGGGGCTCGTTTGCTCCGCCCGCCGCTGTCCGGGGCGGCCTAGCAGGTTAGCGGGGCTGCCACGGGGGAGCCCGCGACGTCCCCCCGGGCGGCGGCGCTCCTCACGCCGCCGCCGCCGCCGCCGCCGCCTCTCCCCGGCGCTGCCGGCGCGGCAGCAAGGCCGGCACGGCGCGCCGAAACGCGGCCTCCCTGCTGCGGGCAGCGCTTGTCGAGCAGGACAGCGCGCTTTTCCTCTCGGTTCTGAGGAAGCGCAGCTAGAGATTTCATGTTAAGATGGCAAAAATATCCCCAAACACAACAGACCGTTTCCTCTGGCGACCGATGCCAGAGCGCGGAGGAAAATGGCTCCGAACAAACACACCGGCAGGGGCAAAACGAGCAAGCAAGCCAACAGGCGCGCTCGCCTGCCACGTTACACCTCGCGAACACCTGCAGGCAGAACAAGTGGAACAACATCAACATCCCGTTACAGGTGACAGTTAAAATACGCTGCGATGAGGAGCACTGCGCTACTGGCAAGAGCAGAATTTTAAATAAAACACAGACGTTGCTTTCAGGAATAGCTGAACATTTCTGGTTTCAGCAGAGCCAAGACGGGGAGCTGATTTGCCAGTACATTGTCTGAAGCATTTTTATCCTTTCAGCTGCTTAAGTTCTAGCAGAAGTAACTTGAACAGGACTACAGTTTAATACTCCAAGGCTTACACAGAAGGTATTACTTTCTCTTTGACAGGGTCCAGCGCTGTTTTTATGCTGGTTGACAGAGAGCCTGTGCTAGGCCTCGGGGAAGGCACAGTGATTTTTCAAGCAGGGCTTGCCTAACAGCAGCTTCCTCCCTCCTGCCACTTTATCCACCTCTGCTGGTGCAAGAGATGTTCGACTCTCCTCTTCTCGTTACAAAATACACTTATTACCTCTCTCTCCTGAAATCCACCTAAGCAACACGAGCTTGTTTGTCTGGGACGCCGACCTCGAGTATGAGCTGTTCGGTTTCTTAGTCTCTTCCTCCCCGTTCCCGTGACCAGCCTCCCTGCCTCCTCAATCACACATGTTGTTTCTCATTTAAATGAACAGTTGGATTCTTTTATTTCTTACAAGTGCTGGATTCGCCTTATCGCCCTCATTCCTTTGGGGGTTGCCAATTGGTTTTATCCACGGATGTATCATTTCTCATGCTTCCCTTTTTTCTTACAAAGAGAAAGAACCACTTCGTCAACAAGCCTCTCTGGAGTGGAAGATTAAAAACCTAGACATCACCTACCTTGCAGCGCTACTCCCAACTGGGTTGTGTAAAACTCAATTAAACTTGTCCCCATTGAATACTGCATTACAGTACATTAAACAGAAAATTCTTCAAGCGTGATGACAAAGCTTGAAACCTTGCCTCAAAGCTGTTCCTCGCAGCTTTCTTTAACATTTCAGTCTTTATGGTGCAAGTCTCCCGTTGACACAACTTTAGTCCAGCTATGAAAAATCACAGAGCCCCACAGGGATGAAAAGAGAAAGAAGGGGGGGGGGGAACCTGTCAAAGCTGGTCTTAGAGCTTTCCTTAGTACATCTATTGAAACTATACTGCCAGCAGACTAGAACCTGAGAAGTATTAGAGAGAACTATAAACAATTTGACAATTTAGACCGTTCACTCTATTCAGCTGCCTTTATGCATTTTCCTTTCTCCAAGAAAAAAAACAAGTATTCACAATCTCCCCTGACTAATAAATTTACATAACGCCTGAAGTTTGGACCAATATATGAATTAGGAAAGGGTACAATTCTAAAAAATGGTGTCAAGTCAAGAATTACAACCTCTTGCCAAATCTGATTGTCAGTGATTTCTGGGGAAGTACGAATTAGGATCCAAATTCAGAGTTACATGATGCAAATGAAATCCCCTAAACTTGTTTCTAATATTTCAAGTATTATTTTCTTTCCTCTATGACAGAGTTATGACAAATTTACCTTGCATTTTTTCTAGCTGAGCTTACAATGCCTTTCCAAATAATGATTGGAAAGCACTCAAATTCCAAGCAACTCAGAGCAAGTTGTACAGGGGATAAGAAAGTAAGTGTTTAATACTAAATCTCCTAAAGAAAGAATCATGTACAAAGAAAAATGAAAAAAGAGGGCACCAAAATAAATTGAGAAAAAAATTCACTTTCTTACAGAAACCAGATGAGATACAGTCATGCTACACAACAGTACCTTCAACTCCAAGTATATACAACAGTTATCAAAAACCTGGCTGATTGAGTGGTTACATTTCAACAGTTCATTAATATACTTCCAAATAACTCTTTACTGTCTTTGACTCTTTATAGGAACAGATATAAAGAGACTTGCTAAGTACCCAAACCTTTCCTAAATAATAATGCTTGAAATGTTTGCTTCTTACCTCCTGCCTTAAAAGGATGTATAGTGCTACTGCACGTATTATGAAGTATTATAAAAACATTTCCACTCAAGAGAAATCCCCCTGCATTTCAAGTATGAATGCCATGATTCAGGCATTTACCACCTGGGATGCTCAAACATGAAGAATATTACATGAAAGTTCTTCCTTCTTCTGTACAACTACTTTATTTTATATGAAATATTCTGAGTATTCAAAAGATTTTTAAGATACAATATGCACACCATTGCTCTTCAAAGCTTATTTATTAGTCTGGCTATATGTAGTCAACTGCTATGCTATCACACTTAGACTACTATATAGACTCTGAATAAGAGAGAACGATGTATCCTATTTTCAAAAGAGAACAAAAGCAAATGTAATTAAGTAACCCTACATTATCATAATGTTGGGACTCAATTACTTCCGACAGTTCCTTTTTATCTCCTGAACTCTAAGTCCTGCATCACTGGTGTTTCAATTTGCCAAAGAGACCAACTGATTACAAAATATTTAGCATCTATGATGAAGGAATGATGGGGAACTTGTAAATCAGTCCCTGCTGATGACTTACCCTGTATTGTGGCTATTTTTTTTCCTGCCTATTACAGGCAGAGTTCAATATCTTTCACTACTGATAATTATCATGCTATGTTGTACACACTTAGACAGACTTGGTTCATCTGGTTTTGGACATTCTCTCTGTGCACCTGAATTGGTGTAAAACAGAAGATTTTAACAAATGAAGAAAACAAATGAGGAAAATTATAGGGTGGAAAATAGTGTTCTTGTACTCAGTTTCTTGGAGTAGAGCTTATTTCTGTATCATCCTTTTACAGTATTATTCGACAAAACTCTTTAACTTAACAAATAATGTATTTTTCTCAGAGATGCCATATAAAAACAAATAATCTATCTCAGGGACAGCACACTTTTTTCATTACGCTCAACTGGGTATAACACTGAATTACATATCAACTGGCTAATTTTGGGGCCTACAACTAGCTAATTCATTGCTGTATGAATCACAGCCAACCTCTTACCAATATCTGACAAGTCATTACTACATAAATATGACACAGTTTGATAAATCAGATGTATGATTCATGGAATAAAGCTGAAATCTGATAGGATCATTTCCAAAACAGAGAATTAGATTCATATTTACTGGTAAAAGCTAGATAATGTTTCTTTTTCCCCAGTAGCCAACATTATTAATAATGGTAGCTGAAATCTGCCAATTGCAAAAGCAAATTGACCCATCTTTCCTTCAGAAAGAAAGAAAGAAAGAAAGAAGGAAAAGAAACTCTGAGTAGAAAAGAATGCTACTTGATATTAATGGTTGTCTGTCAGGCTAATGCACTCAAATGAAACCTCAGCTAATCATCTCCTACTGATTCTTCTAACATGCTAAAGTCTCAGAGACAGCATGATGCAGACATACCAAACTGACACACCAAAATGGCAGCCCAGAACTTAGGAATTTTCTTCTGTATCTTCAGCTTAAGGACCTACGCTTAGATTTCACACGTATCAGGTTAACAGTCTAAAAAATTCCCAATTAAAATGCTCTTGTTAGGGAAAGCACTTCTAAATGTGTGCTTTTGGAGACTTCCCTGACTCAGGACCTGAATTCTCTCCAAATAATTATACCTTGCATATTTGTGATAATTAGCAACACAGTAAAAATCAAAGTGCTAACTCTAGGATCATGCTTAGCTTTGCTGAACATGTACATATGTTCTTATAGAGAAGAAGGTCATACATCAGCTCATCACTTTTTTGGAATGTTCTCGCTGAATATATTATCGATTTTTCTTTTTATGTGTAATTGATTTGAAATTAATTTTTCTGCTTAACGTCACTTAGGAACACTTTTATAAAGCAGAGGAATGGTGTTTGGGAATGAACGTCAATTTTTGCGAGGCTGTGGATCTGTTTTTAGATATGCCAAAAAAAGTCAAGTCACTCAATTTCCAGAGTTAATCCATTTGTTACGTTTTGTCCTAGATTATGTAACTAAGTTCAAACCAAAGAAACAGAATGCAAGAATGTCATTTCTTTTACATACATTTCTGTAGGCTAAAATGAAGGGAAAATAAATTAGTAATTGTAATGTGCATCCTAAAGACAGAGCGGTACCATACACATAGGAGACAGATCATTATATCATGGCAAGTTGGAAAATTGTCCCGTTTCACATGGAATGATGAGAAATAGCATGCATGTACAAAAAAGTATTCTTTCCTTGACTCACTACAAAGCTGATGACATTCAGAGATTTAAATAGAAAGTACATGACAAGAGGCATGACTGTATTTAAGGAGTTTAACAGAATGATGTGAAGATTCACATGTTATATAACCAAAACAATCAGCGTATTTTCTTAGACAGTGCGAACAGCTGAAAGTGGCTTCCACGAAAGCAACAAACACTGTTCATTTTTAAAATCATTAAAATTTCAACTTTTCCCCTAATTTATCTAGTTAAAACCACATAAAATACATAATATTTTGCATCTCAAAGCAGCTTTCTTAGCAAATTGCTCCTGGACCATTGGTCCACGGAAGACTTTCGGGATGGGGTTCTGAACATAGCCAACTCTTGTTTAGCCCTAATTAATTTCTATTTTAGGAGGGAATGGAAGATAAAAGTCTTGAAGTCATACTTCAGGCTACACTTTCCACCAAAGCAAGCCACTGAAAAATATCATTGTTTGTGATTTTATACTTCATTTGCTGCAATGATAAATATAATTTAATTGAACCTTAATCATAAAACTGGCTTAGCCTTAGCAATCTGTCAGTCTTATTTTAAATTTTCATTTAATTGTAACTTGAAATGCATTTAAACCTCTCATAATTTAAATGCATTAAAATGTACATGCAGCCACCATAAAAGCAAGCCTGTTCACATTTAAAAGAACAATTTATTAATAAAAGATGCACAGTGATCACTTGATGCTACCCCCCCTCATTTCCTACTGCAAAGAAGTTCCTTTTCATATCATATTTTAAGTTCAGTTGCCCATCTTATATCTTTTTGGCTGGCCAAACACCCAGCTCTACTCCCCCATGCCTCAGGCATTCCAACATTTCTGAACATTTGCTTCAGCTAACTGTATCAACCACAATACTTCATCACAGTTTCCGAGTTGAAGGTTAGGGCATCTCAGTCAATTCCTGCTAACTGACTGATTCCTGTTTTTCTTGAGACTGTCTTTCATTTGTTCTGATCTTCAGTAATTTGTGCACTGTCCTTACTGTTCAATGACATTTTGCTATCACATTATTTTTATACATTCAATTGTAAAAGCAAACTTTCAACTTGTGTGTGTTTCTATACCACCACTATTACAAACAAGAATACTCCATTTACCATAATAATGTCATAGGGTACAGCATGAATTACCTGATCACATATTTCTATTTTTAAATCAAGAAGTTGCAGCAATTATTAAAGTTGTCTAATTAAGACTGAACATGTATCTCTTCTATATAATCTAAGCTTTCTATATTGTTTTACACACCCTAAAATGTAAGATGTTATTTTCCCCTATGTCATCTTCTACGTTCATCAATTTATTAGAAAACTAGTGTTCTCCTGTAATATGTAAAGCTAATACTAGCACTTTTCTCAAGTGCTTTACAATGTTAGCTAGCACTGTCTTCTAAACATTGTCTTCTAAACAGTCTAGAAGACTGTCTGTCTTCTAAATTCTTTTTCAAATTCATAATATTTTCCCTCAAATCTTGTTAACCTATGAAGATGTAATTATTCAGACTAGGTGGAGCATCCGGTCTCTGTGCAAGGGACATGTTTTGCTCCTTCTCCTTCTTTCCCTAGCCTCTATTCTCTTTCTTCCCATCTTACCATAAACCCTTTATGGTATTAATCCCCCCCAAAATAACCGTGGGAAATTTCCACTGGCTTAAGAAAAATAAATTGGAGCAGTGCTGCTGACCTCAGTTTCACAGTGTCCTGTGAAGTTTGGCTCCTCAGTGCCTCTGTCCACAGCAGGGAGCAAGGCTGGGATACAGCAGGAAAAAGGGGAGAAATTGATCTTTAGATAAGTGAGGACACAGATGGATCCCAGGGATCAATAGGGAGGTTAGGATGCAGTTGCATGTGATCTCTAGCTGCAGCTGTTAGGTAATTTCCTGAAGATAGTGGATGGAAATGCATGTAAGAATGTGTCTGAGGGTTACATGTTGATCACACTTTCTTTTTAAGCAAGCCTACGCACCAGGAAGAGCTTTTTCAGTTGCTTTCAGCTCTGAATCTACTTTTCTGAGTCTAAAACACATATCAGAGTCTCTTCAATATTGCAACAGGAGCTATTCATTTCTTTCAACATGCACAATGTTCTTATACCTTTTTAATGCCAAGAAATCTCTTTAAGCTCCTAATTTAACAACGAGAACAAAAATGAGCCTGGATTGCTTTTAAAAGCAACACAAAACTCTCAGCATTATCAATAAATAAACTGGGTAAGATCTGATACGTTGTGAGAGAATTTGAGAAGTTAGCGATGGCAGCCGTGCCACCGGCTACGCAAGCACCAGTCACCACCCCGAGTCTCCAGAGCAATAAGACTATGAGTTTAGTGACCCAATAAGGAATCACAAGCCCGAAGGTCTTGGGTGGACACAAGTCCTTGTCTTAAACATGGACAACTGAATGTTTGAATTTTGTCCTTTGTGTGATCATAACTGACTTATTTGTAAGCAGCTAGAGACAAAATACACTCAAAATGATTCCTAGGCTCTCTTCCAGGCAATTATTCAGCACTACAGAGTCAACATTGATGTTACTATTACACCTCTCAAAGATTTTCCTGCAAACTTAGCTCTTTGAACATCATGGGAGAATCTTCCCTTAATTATTACCATCAGGCTTAATATATTTAGAGGTAAGATACATTGAAGCCTTAGATCATGTTATCAGTGATACACACAACGACCTATAATGGGTGAAGAATGTATCTCTAGATTTTTTTCCCTTCCTTTTTACATACTGCACCTGCCACCGTAAGTTTGTCTTGTGCCATAAACACACAGTAGGGATATTTGACAGGAATTCCTATAAAACAGGCTGCAGATATAGCTAGCCATGTTTCTTTCCATATAGACCTTTTACATGCAGCACTGCTGGAGCTGCTGAAAAGAATGACCAAGGTTTAATTTTAGGCTTCTAGGTCATGGTTTCACCTTGACAACAGCTCTTTCACTTCAAGTAGTAACATTTGCCAGGATCCCTAAGGTGTTTTCATTTTTGTCAAGAAGTGGAAAAAAAAAACAGTATGAAAAAATGATAAATCTTAATTCACAAGCTGCAGGACTATCTCTGTCTCCAGCACAAAACTTCAAATCCAATACAGGAACTGGATGTGTATTAGAAGACTGCAGATTTAAACCTTGTCCACCATGATCAGACTGGATTTATGGAGCATCATAACTCTCCAGACACCATCCAGCAGCTTATTAATTTAATAGACTGCTGTCCATTCCATGATGTTCCTGCCCTGACAGTCTCTCAAGATAAGGCGAAAGCCTTTTGACAGGACAGAGTGCATATATATTTTCTTCTGTTTTCTCATGGATGGGGTTGTCGACAACTTGAAATGTGTGGCTCAGCAAATTTGGGGGCTTTTTTTTCTTTCCTTCTGCTTTACAGGAAAGATGACAGAGGCAACACTACTGTGAGCCACAGGGGTCAGGAAGCTTGTATTTTACTGCAGGCCTCCTGTTATTTAGCATAACAGATTGAAAAAATAAAAACATGCTAATTGAAAAGAAAATAAAATACATTTAGCATCTATGTCATATCTTGAAAATACTGACAGTATTTTTCTTAAAATGATATCTAAATGACCAATTCTACTACAATCAGCTTAGAAAAATGGGGGGTAAACACACTACCAGAACAAAAATCACTGTTTGATACTTGCATTTTTCGTTCGCAAACAAGTCTGAATGTTGAAGCTATATTTCTTTTCACTACAACCCAGCGTGAAATACAGAATAGGCTTATTTTAATAAGTGAGTGGTCGACTTAACATGTTAGTTTACAGCTTTTTACAGTTTCAGTCCCAAAATGTATCATTCTGTGGAAACCATGTCAGTATTCTGCCTATTTTTCCTCCTCAAATTAAAAAGAATGTAAATTTCAAAGCATGAAATAAACAACAAAATAGAAGACAAGAGGAGCAAAGAAAAAAAAGCTATATACACTACCTTAATGAGAACAACCTAAAAATACCTTGTCCGCTATTTGAATGAAACACACCAATAATGAAGTGAAGCATTTTCATATTGAAGAGGGAAATGCAGACACACTTCTTGTGATCTTCCTTTTATTATCTACAGGCTTAGAATTTAGAGGGCATGTAATAATTATGTTTATGCTATTAGATAAATACTACAGAAATTCAGGAGAGATGCACAAAATAACCTTATTCTTGTAGATAACTAAGATCATCTACAAGGCCCTGGCCTCTAAATTCCTTAAAGCAGATAATCCCCCATTGGATCTACTTGTACAGGTATAAAACAAAAAAGGAGGAAACAGTATGGTCATTCTGTTTTGCTTTGTGTGTTTTTTGAGGCTGGGATCATTCCTTCTCTCTTGTGTGAATTAAATACAGAACTCTGGGGCTGCAGTCAAGTATCAATAGTCATGGGGGGAAAATCCTGTCTCCTTCTGCAGTCAGGGAAAAAAGCAGCAAAACTGATTTGCATTAGTTTGTTTGCAATAGTTTCATTAGGCATCCTGCCTGCTCAAGGTCCCTGCAAAACTAGACATGAATGGTGCCAAGCACTTTTCTGCCTGTCCTGCTTTTATGTCTGCCTGTATGAGACACTTTTCCCGTGAGGGCCTATTTCCCTACTGGTTCATGACAAGGGACTATAGAGGGTCCCATTCAAGCTGGTAAGTAATGAACTACTGAGGAGGATTTTGGTGCTGTTCTGATATTTTTTGAAAGCACTACTTCTCTTGAGGAATATTATATAGTTTTCAGTGTCATGGAGAAATAAGTGTAAAAGAAGGTCTTCCATGGATCTTTGATATTTGCATGAACCTCAGATGCATTTTGATAGTGCATTTTAACTGGATTCTTCCATACAGTCCATTGATGCGCAATGAAAGAGCAACAAAATTTGGTTGCACCATTGAAGGCTTCAGCACCTGGTTTTGCTAACGGAGGCATCCACAGGGACTCACATGCCTGCAGCAGCCTTTGCAGTGAGAAAACACTGCTCGTGTGCAACAGACTAAGCAAATTCACAAAATTTACTTTTAATAACGTGTGGAAAAAAGCCCTTTGCAGTCTGAAATATATACCCCAAGTTAACCTTTGGCCTCTTAAACAATTTATTACCTGACCCAAAAGAAAATATACTCATATCCTAATGCAGCAGTGTTTAAACCCCTTCTAATGTTTGACCCATGTCTCATTAGGGTCCTTGATGTTGTACATCTTTGGAGCAATGTACCATCACATTGCCTGAAATTGAAACAAAAAAAAAAACAAAAAAAAAAAAAAAAGAAAAAGAAAGGTATTTAGGTATTTGTTTGCAAGCCGAAAAATCACTCACAGGGGAAAAAACAGTATCAAAGATCTCATAGAGCAATTAAGAAAAGCAGTTCTCTGTCATTAAAGGAAAAAAAAATAATTCTCTTACAGCAATGGCCTTTTTCTATGAAGGTAAAAGCAGACGAGATGTTTACTTTAAATGCGCAGTATTAATTAAGAACTACCTTCAATTCTTAGCAGTAATGGCACATAACCCTTTTGCAGCATTTGTGTCTTCATAGCTTGACATAATTAACTCACCCTATGACATAATTAACTCACCCTGAGTACTAGTGAAGTAAGAAAACAATTAGTTATTTACTGACTTAAAATACACCAACGACTGGCCAACACCTCCATGGCGGGTGCTAACCAAGCTGAGCGCAGACCTGTGCCGAAGGCGCCTGGCACCCTGACTTCTGCTCTGCCCTCCCATGTGTTTGGCCTCTTCCATAGTTTCTATTTATAATTAGCTACATGACACAGTTTCAGTGTGGGCAGCTGTCATTTTAACTAATCTCATCCAGCAAATCCACCCTAGCAGGCTTGTTCTCCACTGTGATTGGAGAAGAGACTTTTTTGGGCAGCTTTCAAAAGTAACATCTGCTTGAACAACACGCGCCCACCGCTTAGCTAGGCGGAGAATCGCTCCCCAGAATATTTCCCCCTGTGTTTGTGCTCACAAAAAGAAAATGAGAATTCTTGGTTCTCGCCCTTAGGCAACATCCTTTCTAGCTAGGATTTGGTTATAGTCTCTCAGCGGGCACTGACTGTGATTTCTCTTACGGAGGAACAGAGGCTTTCTGCAGCGCTCGGTAGCACGTTTCAATACCACTGGGGCAATTAACAGCGTCGCCCGCGGAGCCGCTTACGAACGTGTGGTCGGCGCGCCTGGAACAGCACCAGGGCGAGAACGTTTCTCTTCCTGCCGGCCGCCTCCTCGGGGAGGCCGGACCGGGAAGGAAACCACCGCAGGAAATCACGGCAGCGGCGGCGCAGAA
Organism: Rhea pennata; assembly: GCF_028389875.1. Taxonomy (NCBI): domain Eukaryota; kingdom Metazoa; phylum Chordata; class Aves; order Rheiformes; family Rheidae; genus Rhea; species Rhea pennata. The sequence goes on from NC_084664.1 coordinate 136,868,684, forward strand.
CCAGCCCGCTGCCGCCCCGCTCTGCCCCCTGCCCGCCCGCCGCCCGCCCAAAAGCTGCCGTTTTCGGCTTCCCGCACGAAACAACGTTCGCTGCGGCTCCCACCTGAACTTTCAGCACGCTTAGCGTTAGGCAACACAACCAAACGGTCCCAGACATATATTAAACGTGTTGGTTTTCCTGCACAGAGTTATCCTGTGGTGCTCTGCAATCAATTACTGCTATACCACCATCATTAATAATTTTCTTAATGAAAATGATTCTGTTGATCTCCGTTGTATTTTAATTATCAGAGTTAAGCATAATTACACTGCAGCTCTGAGCTGGCATGTAGACTCCTTTAGGGCGCAATTTTGTTTTAACACACTGATAATGTAATTTTACATTGTGTCAGTTGTTTAGTTATTATCCAGTCGTACAATTCCGCTGTATTCCTGATAACAGATAATAACCTTAGCACCTCCTATATCCTGAAGTCATTTAAAAAGCAATATTGGAATTTCACAACTAGCTAACTTAATCGCCTTATGATTTTATAATTCCCACAGCTAAATATTTGTACAGGCACCCTGTTTTAACAATGCCACTAAAAATACGGTATCCATACATTTCACACAAATGGCTTAAAAAGTATCTATGAAAACGTGTGTTACGTGAGAATGTTTTCCAGACTGTGGCAACAACATTTTTTTACACAGTTTCTGTTCTGTTCAGTCTTATTTCATTTTTTTTAAATCCCTTATATTGCCGGTGGAAGATTTACAGTTAACACCCCTGTCCCTTCCTAGGCTGCTACTGGACTCCTGTCTCTGGTTTTATACCTTTACCAAACCTGGTGCATAATTTTACGTTAGGCATGAATGTTTCTCAAGTACATTAAGTTGCAATGAACATACAGTTCATGCATGAATACTTCCTTCAAATGTATCTCTGTCTTGAATTACTGAAACTCTGTAGCTGTATTTTGAAAGAACATATTTGTAGATCTATATAAAGTGCAATTGCTAACATCTGTATTAAAATTTCAGATACTACCTCTAGAAGAGCTCTTAAATTACTGAACATTCTATTTTCAAGACATGAGAGAAGTTTTATACAAATATTAAAACAAAAAGAGCATGCTTTTTTATGTAATTATAGTTGTAAATGTTTTCTTAAAAAAAAAAAAAGAATTATGACACATTTCCTGAATGTAACCAGTTTGTATAAGAGCTTGTAAAAATGGCTACTAATGGGCTGGTTTTCCCTTTTCTAAATAATCTTAGTGCTGCTGTAATGTAGGTTTAAAGAATACAGATCGAAATATGTTATTACAGACTAAATAAAATTATTTTCAAATGCTGAATAATTATTTCATAGCTATTCACTCTAAATGTACTATGATGTATAAATTGCGATAACTGAAGTTTCTTAATCCACAAATTTATATAAACCTGAATTGAGATTCCACTGTGTAAACAGAGCAATGCAGTCCTATATATGTGCATCATATATATACACACACACTTTCCATGTTTACTTACCTAGTGAAAATATTATGGAGATTTTTCAAGGCAAATAGGGAGTTAGCTGGCTGTCTCAGATTCACTTTCAGTGATCTCCTCTTTCAATTTTGAAAGTCTCCCTGTGATTCTTCTGTGTGCAATATGTGGGTGACTACAGTGCCTGCATCTTCAAATGAACTGGAAGTCAAGATGACATTGCTATGCTCTTGCGAAAGAGCTGGGAAAATTTTGTTCTCAAAGGTATAACCACAATAGAGTGAAAAGAAATACAGCATGTACTTCCAAGTCAGCGACTGACTGACCAGTAGCATTGAATGCTAGGCAGTTCTCCAACTTATTTCCTCTTAGAAATCTGCCAATTTAGTCTACTCATCTTATCTTGGGTATAGTGAGAAAAACAGCTCCCAGGTGACCAAATCAGGTACATGAACAACTCTACGTATTTTGTTCAGCTAATTGCCTTCAGAAATAACAATGCATTGCTAAACAAACTAACAAAATTACACACATGCAACTGCAAAATAACATAGAATTACAACTTCATGACAGCTGACACCATTTCATTAGAGGTAATGGTACTATAGGAGACAGAAAGCTAACACAAATCAAGGCAATGTAACCTGGAATGATGAGATACAAATTGAAGAAAGAAACATTATTGTATTTATTTATTTTACCATCTTCTATTTGACATTGTTTTGTGATCTAAACCAATTACTCTTTCCCAAGAGGGTTCAAGGCAAGTGTAGGTACTTTACGAACAAAAGAACAGCCAAATCAAAGTGCAAAGAGATGAACAAAAGACAGTGAAGACAAAGCACATCTGTACCTTATTTTCCACATTCTCTTATTGAAGTTGAAGGTATTTAACATGCTTTTATCATGTTTTTATGGTTGACTTCATTCAGAATATGCATCTACATTGTGTGGTATAGGTACTGGAAATTATCTCAAACGCTATACAATTATCACACAATATTTTGTTACCAAGTACTAAAATAATAAGCATTATTAGTACAAGATGCAGCATATTTGAATAAGAAGAATAACATTTTGTTCCTGTTAGATTGTGCCAAACTGAAGAAAGTTTTTTTTATTTGAAAGAAAAAGTTCATATTTCAATAGATTCAATCACACAGCTAGCACTGAAACTGTATAATAAATTAGTTAGTGTTTGGAAAGTACTTTGAAGATGAAAAGTCTTATTGGTATATATGTGCTAAGTATTACAATACTTACAGAAAGAATATAGTACTTGATAAGACGTCATCCTATGGGAATTTCAGAAGCTGTATTTTGGTGTAGAAGAAATTTCTCATTACATTAAAAAGAAAGTTGCAGAAAGTTTGCCTATGAACTGTATTCAATACTATGAATAGCAAATTGCAGTTTTGTACCCATGAAAAAGGCATCACTATATTATACTCAGAACACTTTGCAACTTCTTTCACTTGGGCAGCAATCAGAAAGCTGCAAAGGAAGGGCAGCTCAACCCTTTTTAGATATGATCCCAGTTCTCTAGTACTGCAGGTGTTTCAGGTTGCAAAATGAGTATGTTGGCATTCTGTAATTATAATAGAAAGAATTTATAAGACCCTGGTGTGCAACTCATTTTTAACATGCAAATTCCCTGTTTTCAGCGTTTCAACTTTCAAAGGCTTATGGCAGTTTAAAAGCAATCCTCTTATAAGTGTATAAATTGCAATGATTATAGGAACAAGTTGTAATTGTTTCTAGTAAGTTTTTAGGAGTCTTTGATGTTATGATTAGTGTTTTGTATGTTAATATATTGATATGGGTGCTTATTTGCTTGTATGCTTGTATGCTGAAATGGTCACTAGGTTGCCTCAGCAAACAAATCTTTGATCTCAGTAGGTCTGTTTGGTTAGAAATAAAACCTAAAAGAAATTAAACAAGAACAGTGCATGTGTTCTGAAGTATTCACAAAGTGCTGAGTTTGGCAATTGAAATACTAGGAAGGAAAGTCATTGTTTTGCAACCTGATCTTCAGTGAGAATGCCAAGAACAGCTACACTAAATAGGTTACTCTTATTCCTTGTATTCAAGTAGCTTTTATAACATACTATAACGATATTATAGCCACATGTACAGAGCACATTCACAGTGACTGACTAAACAGCATGGTGCCTAGTCCAGGGTACTATGGACTGAACTCAGTGCCTCCGCATCTGAGCCAAAGTAGCTGCTGGATGCAGTAGCTTAGATGTAGATTGTTTGAAGCGGGGAGGGAATCTGATAAAAGCTGATATTCACTTGAGCAAATCTGACAATTCACATAAAACAGAAACAACATGCATTCCAGTATGTCACTACATTACACTAAAGCATCATCACATCCTGCTGTCACACAGAAACTGGAACATCCCTGGATACTGCAATGTCAAAGGTACAACCCTGAAATCTAGTTGCACTTACCTTCTGCTATCGTGCTGATGTGACTTTTTATCATAGTGCAATCAAGTTTGAATCCTTCTTATAAACTAAGATTTCAATTAGTAATCTGCAATGCAATGTAACATATAAAAATGCAATCTGGTATGTCATATAAAATGTCAGAAAGAATTCACTTATTTGAAGTGTATAATTACAGATCTGAGGTTTCCCAAGAGGCACTAAGTCTCAGAGAGAAGTGGATGGTATGTCTTATGTCAGCTTATGCCCCTCTGTGTTTGTAAAACATTGAGTACATTACACACACAATGTGGGCTTTTCTATAATGAGAAGGAGAGGGAGAAGGGGAGGGAGAGGGAGAGTGAAGAGAAGGGAAGGGAAAGGGAAAGGGGAAGGGAAAAGGAAAGGGGAAGGGAATGAGGAAGGGGAAGTGGAAGGGAAAGGAAAATGGAAAGGGGAAGGAGAAGGAAAAGGGAAAGGGGAAGGGAAAATGGAAAGGGGAAGGGGAAGAGAAAATGGAAAGGAAAGGGGAAGGAAAAGGGGAAGGGAAAGGGAAAGGGAATGTGCTGGTAAAGTAGGAATGCAAACTAATATAATTTAAAACAAGCGAAAACAAACTAGTCTATTTCTCTAACTATTATGTAACAGGTATATTTTGATGCTAATACTTTGCAAAAGAAAGTAAGAGAAAAATTGCCTTGTGTTTACCTTTGCTGTACACAATGCAGTTGTTTTTGTTGTCTTCTACTCCTTGCCAAGTCACATCCAGCAACCACTTGGGGCCAGCCGTCAGTACCATAGGGACTGAAGCCTTTGTCTTCTGTAGGAAGGATGATAACAAACAGATGCCATTTGCTTGCCTTGATTAAGAACTTGAATAATAATAGTAATAATCATTTTATTTGCAAACAACAAAATCTCCAAACCCATAAGCCAAGGTCTTATTCCCCAGCCTCGAGATTTTTTTTAAGAAGACACAAGCAGTAAGCTTTAGTTCTTTCATTGATTTGAATGGTAGAACTATTATCAAGGATTTTTCTGAATGATATTGGATCAGATCTCCAAGATTAAGCAGATCTCTGGTGGCTCTGAATTATAAAGGGAATGCAGATGACTTTCACAGCAAAGAGCCAAGTGTTTAGAAGTGAACTTTAGACACATTGTACTTCATTATCAACAGGATCTCACTATTTCCTGAAACAGGCAGGAAAGAATTTAAAGAATCAGTATCCATTTCAAAGATCTGTCCTGGGTAACATTTGTATTATCATAGGAAATTGTTCTGAATGGATAATGTAATTTTCCCCCTTTTGCTAAGTGTTGATGTGCGATTTTACTATGGTTGAAATAATAATAATGCTAATGATGCACTACTCTTTGTCTCTAGAAAGACTGTAAAAGAAGTTGTATGAATAAATTCAAATGCAGAGAAGTAAAGCATGACATGCATTGCTCTGCAAAGCATACAAGCAAGGAGTTGTACACTTAACCAAACCATCTCTTGTGTATATTTTGGATGATATATTTAGAGAATTTGGAATTTGAGGAGATAAGGTAGAGGCTTCAAACTTACTTACACTTAACTCCCTTCACTAATCAAATAGCAAAAAAACCTGTGTATAATCCTGACTTTGTAAGTGGTACTGAAATGCCACTTAATTTTCTGTCTTTCACCACTCTTGCTCTCTAGACCAAACACAAAACAACAACACAGAGTACAAAGTACAATAGAAAAGTCCGGAGTAACCCTTTTCCTTATCTGAGATATAATCCTGTCCAAGACATTCCAACCTTTTATAAGACAGCTTGTTCTATTATTTTCTATTCCATCACTAATTCCATCACTAATTCTACATCTGGTTCCTGCAACACCTGTGATATTCCACATGATTAAATGAGTTCCAAAATATCAAGACATAGAAAATCATATATTCACATGGATATTTCAGATGCTCTGATCTTATTTAATACCTAAAACTGTTCTACGGATGACGTTATCATAGTACATATTACATTCCCTGAATATACAGGAAAAGATTTATTGAAATTAAGATATATAAAATATTTTATTCATATAAGAACATACTATTACACATCAGTATTTTGATAGAGATGTTGGAATAAGATGTGTGTAGTAAACTTCACAGTTCTTCATATTTTTGCAGTTGTTTTTGATCCTTTTATTCTCTAATACTGTTTTACCAAATATAGTATTTCTTGCTTAATTTTTATTTTATATTTTGCATTTTTGTATAAATGATTAAGTTTTTCTATACGCACTCTACTATACTATATTATTCATTTTTCAGAAGTGTCGGAAAAAAGTAGATCGAAATGAAGAATGAAATTAGTAAAAATGAATATGAAAACTAGTAACAACACACCTACTTAATACATAGATATTGAAAACAGAGAAATGACATGTCTCACTTTCTAATATTGCTTTTTGTACAGTAAATGCAGAAATAACAGTGTGTTTGATTATGTGAAATTTTACAATGCCGAAGTCATCTCTACTGCATGGGTTTAAAATCTGAATTTAAAGCCATGTTCTTATTGGTCAGTTAACAAAACCTTTTTTTTTAATTTGTTTATTTTCACATATAAATCATCAAGAAGCCCAATAGCTTCAATTATCAAATCAGTACATATTACATGTCAACTATAACTGCAAAGAAATAACTAAGAGGAAGACCAAGGCATGTTCCTACCATGTGCTGAATTTCTCCAACTGCCATTTCAGTCAAGGCATTAATGTGCTTTTTATAGTCAGATAAAAATTTGCTCTTAGTCTCTGGTAATCCCAAGTGCAATCAACTGATAGTGGAATACTACTCAAGCAGTGGACTTTTCCAAGTATGCTATACATGAGTCAAACATTAAAACACATGTTTTTTTTAAGCAAGATACCAAGCTTAAAAAACCAACCAACCAACCAAAAAGCTTCTACTATGTGTATAAAGGGACATCTGATTTTCTACAAGATCCAATTCTTACTTCTGGTTTTCTTCTTCTCAGATATCTGACATTTCTTTGTTTTCCTCCCCTCTGTATGGTATTAATATTTGCATTAAGGCGGCTATAGTACACGATCTACATAGACAGGACAAACAAAATGTGAGGGAAAGGATTACACTTAACCACATACTACTGAGCAAGAAACGAGACGCAGAGATATTGTATGATTTTCTCTTGGAGATTAATCTCTCCTTCAGTAAATTGAAGGCTTAGTCCCACGTCACTGCTCCTGTTTTTAGACAAAAACAGGAGACAGAGCTGGTGCCTCATCCGTTTTGCTGTGGAGTCTCTGCAAAACCAGGTAGGCTGAGCACCAGCAGTCATGATGTGAGTCCACATTGCAGTCTCCTGTTTGTAGTTTTGCGTGAAATGTAAAAAAACTAAATGGACATCACTAAATTACCTTCCAGATCAGCTTTGCACTAAAACTTGTAATCTGTTCAGCAGCTGTGAGTGGTTACTACTTGCTAGAGATAGGCGGGAGGACAAACAGGGTGTTTCTTTTCACAGCTCTGCTATTTGAGAAGAACTGGTGGACACCTCAAAAGAAACTCCCACTCTCCCATAGCTGTGCTCCCAAGCTGTACAGATATGTAAATAAACTTCTTTTAATATAAAAGCAAAACTTCACAAGGCCCTGGCTGCTTGTAAAGCTTGGCAGCTCAACTAAGGGAGATGGGCAAGGACTTTCTTTTGAAGTACCTCAGAGGCATATTACATGAGCTGTGAGATGAGTCAGCACGCCTGTTATGGACCACGGTAACATTTCTTGGGGCTCTAGAGTTTTGTAAGGTTCACATGTTTAGAGGAGATGTTCACCAGTGGCAAAGGCTTGTTCTTGTTGTGGCTTATTACATAGTAAGAATTGAAGCAAGCTTGCTGATTCCAGAAAGGCCAATTCCCTAAAATGGTTAAAATGAAAAGACCCTGGTCCAAGATAACAAGAAGCTATGGTTAAATCAGTCATGCCTTTATCACCTCAAGATTAGACTACCGCAATGCGCTATACCTGAGGCTACATTTTAAATCCATTTGAAAGCTGAAGCTGGTGCAGAATGCGGCAACCCGCTTGTAAAGCAGGATATCATGCTTTGAGCACATTACATCAGTGCTTTCGAATCCGCACTAAGTGTCTGTGGGATTTAAGGTGCTGATATAACCTGAGAAGTCTGGGACCTGTCTACCTGATACCTATTTGAGACCTGCCTAGTCCTTTGTCCTGATCATACAACCACAGCTGAGATCCACTAAGACACATGAAAAGGGGCTTTCTTGGCTTAACACAGAATAAACTGCTGGCACTGCAAAATGGTCTTCACGATAGTTCTTTACCTTCGGGACACCACCCTTCTTGAAGTAAAGTATGGTAATGCTCTGACTCTCAGAGTGTACTAGGAAAATCACTCTGTAATTCAGAAGATAAAAGTATTTATTTAAATGTAACATTTAGTTGGTCATTCATAAAATGTGGGAGACTTTAACTGCTTTATATTATGGCTTTTTACAGTGTATTAGGAGTATTTCCAGCCTAAGAAAGGTGCCTTCTTATGTTCTTTTAACTCTTAAAAACTAATAAAGTGGCAACTGATTTCATCAACCTGACATTTTTGAATAACTCCAAAGTCTGTTCCAAAATTTTTCATGAAACAGTAGCAACAATATTACAGGTGCTTAAAAATAAGACTTCAAAAATCAAATTAAACTCTATTTCTCCCTCCAAGCGAACCGTTACAAATTACTCTGATGCCTACCAGGGCATTCCACCTACAACCCAAGTAATATCAAAAGGATTGGTTAACTGGGTGTCCATAACACAGGACCATACAACAAGAACCTCAAATTTTGGAAATGATGGCATATAACAAGACTGCAATATTGTTAACGTCTTCACACCAGGTAGATGAGTTTTACCTGAAAATGTTGTTTCTGCTAAAGTCTTCATATTCCTACATGCCATAACCAGACAAATTTGACAAGGACAAACAGGGTCAAAACCACGATCTCTTAGGGAACAATTAGAATCAGCTAATGAGGATAAAAGAGGCCAAACAGGCATCCACTTTTCACTAACCTTTGAAGCAACTGGACAAACAAGGGAGGTAACCCTCAATAAATGTTTACATTCAGTCAAGAGGTTAATGGAGCTAAAAATAACCAGCACAGTGGGCTGAAAATAGTTTTGCACTCTAGCTAAAAGGAATCAATGCTGACAAGGTAATGTTAGATGAGCTCTTCCCTGCAAAGATTTCTAAAATATGATGTGTGTGGCCCAGCAAAAATTTTGAGGAAACCCGCACACTGAAAGGAAATATGGCATGAAAAAGTTGTTTGAAATCCATGAAATTATGTCAGGAAAGGGATGCTCATCATTGCTAGCTGGCTTCTAAGAAGCTGTGTCAGAGCAAGTAATAGGTACTAAGCTAATGTTCAGTAAGTCACTGTAATGTGACTGTACTGTCCCAGGCACAGGGGACAGTACACATCCAAAAAGTAGACAGCATTATCTAAAGGGATACACTATTCACTGAAAAATCACTACTCTTCAAATCTTTATTTTTTTTCCTTCAATCAGTACAGGCCTCGCTAACATCAGAGCTGCCTTTTTAAATTACCCTCACCAAAAAAGAGGAAAGTTGCTGGTGACTGAAGATACTCAAGGGCCTTGTTTCCATTCTCTTCTGGGCCCTCCAGATAGATTTTCACTGTAAATCTTCTAAAGAATTTCAGTTCCCGTAAGTGATACAGAAGATTACTAAAAGGTCTTCATGCCCTTAGAGAATATTCCTGTGCCCCTCGGTACAGTCTTACTTTCTACAGTCAATTAAGGACAACACAGTACTGCGAGGAGAGCTGTAAATATACCGCGAGTGCCGTCAGATATGAGTCTGGGATAGTAAAATATCAGTTAATATTGGTTAGTAGCAACCCAGGGAGGTTGCGACTTCAAAATTCAATTTAAATTCAAATTGACCATCAGAGGGCTGACGTAGCTGCTGACACGCTGAAGCGCCAGAACCTCCTCCCCGGAGAGGGGAAGGTCACCTCTCAGCACAACAGTCACCACACTCAATACAGTAAGAGCTCCTCAAAGCCCAGCTGGGAAGGGCTCCCGAGGGCTTGCTCACTCTACAGTGAGCAACACCAGAAGTTTACATCAACATTGATGTCTCAATATATTTCTTCATCATATAATTGATTACAAATTCATTGAACCCTAAGACACGCAAATCCAACGAACCCAGTGTGTGAACAGACACGGGCCCCCATTCTGCCGTTTATTTGTGCGCAATCTGCTGGACTGTCCTTCAGTTTCAGATTCTGCAGCTTCCCTGGTAACTGGCAAAAGAAAGAGACAAATCATTGCTTGTGATGGGCCGTGAAACTGATGATGGAGAAAAGAAAGAGGATTCAGTATTACTTCCCAGGATCTTGGCAAAGGTAGGAGGAAGTCCTTATGTCACCTTACACTCAGGGCTCTCAATTCTATTTATTCAGCACTGCTGGCTAACACAATGCACCTGCAGACAAGTTGGTTCCAGAAAAGACTGCATCATTCTGGGTCTACAAGATATTATATTTCACTGCTATTTCTTCTGAGATTCCACTTTTCTGAAAAGGGAGTCAAGTCTCTTTAGCTTTTTGTATTGATAGTAGAAGGAAAGAACTGGTAATATTTGAGGAGGCTGTGGCCAAACCAAAGCTTTTAAATGCTTCAAACACAAGAAGAAAAAAAAAAGTGGGGGAGAAAGAAAAAGAAATGTACACACAGATGGAATCCCAAAAGACAGCTGGGATTCCCTTCAACTGAGAAACCCTGCTGTTTACCCCAGGAGATCATCACTTGTCAAGTGACAAAGCTGAACATACATTTCGCCATACATTCACAGACCTAAAGTAGACCAAAGAAAATATTAAATCAAAAAATACACTCTAAGTCTATTACTACTTTCCAACACTGTCATGACTTCAATATGATTTCAAATTCTTTATTAATATCAAACATGCCTGCCAACGAATGTCCCTAATGCATCCTAAATGTAAGACAGATTTTGAAATCTGTTCATGTTACCTAGCCAGAATACATTCTTTTCAATCAATAAAATAAGCATCAATCTAATCTCACTGTAACTTAGACACGAAGTAATGGTTGTCATAGAAAGCAGCTTTAGCTTGTTCTCTTTAATCCGAAGATGAGGACACAATAAATACTGGTGCCACTTTGAGATCTTTAAAAAATTCTAAGTGCAAAACTCAGCACTGAGTTACAAATCCTAGGAGAGCTGGAAATGTGATATATTTAGAAGCCACATCTGCATTTGGCACATCTAGGACTGCTGAAGTTCAGCCTCCCTGTGCAGTCCATGGGCCTGCCATTCCTTGTCTTGGCAGTGGTCCTTCTTGCCCACTCTGTGTGCCAAGGACCTCAATGGATCCCTCTGAGAGCACTTTTGTGGTTCCCAGTTCCTGCATTTAGAGAAGCCTAACTCAGCCAGGATCAGGACATTCAAGGTCTATTTGCAAAAAAATTGCCCTTTCATTTGGAATATATAGGCAAAAGCAGAGTGAAACTCATACCCTCACAACTTAGGAAAGGTTGTATTAATGGAAAGATAATAGGTATTCACATAAAATACGTACAGCACAAAGTACTGTTAGGCTCAGTTATCCAAAATCATAAGTTACAAAATTATAAAATTATCTTAAAATCCTCCAAATGTATAGAAAACAGGAGCTATAGACTTATTTATATATTTTTTATCTTCTTTTTGTCTGGAATACCTTTGGAATCTATTTTCAAATTTCCCCTCAGAACTGTTGATGTTATAAATTTATGTTTAAAGTAGTTAAAACAGATTCTGGTTTATGGCACTTGGACTCCTATTCCTAGCTCAGGGTCCCAGCGAGTCTTGACAGCTGCCTCGCACAGTCTCTTGCAGGATGTGACACCCAGCTGATAGTAACAGAGAAAAACCTGCAAAATCTGCTTCTATGAACTCTCCTCTGCCTTTCCTCTGCCGCCACTGCCTCTATTGCTGGCCTTTCTATTCCAGTCCTTTCCACCCTATAAAGTCTTTTCCCCTTGGCTTCAATGCACAGCTGCCCCACCCCTGCCCTGTCATCCTACCTTCCCTTTCCTTGATTTGGGGTTTACTGGTCTACTGGAGCCTAGTTAACTCCTCCCTTTCCAAATACCATGGAACTGGCAGCAGTATGTCCTGCCATCACTCTCAGCCTGGCTTTTGTTGTACATCTCCTATTATTCTCTGTCTTGTTCTTCAGATTCTTCGGAAAAGCACAAAATACATTGTGCATTTACACAATGAACTAATACCAGGAAATCACACTTAGTTGGTGCTGAGATTGTTCAAAATACAATTAACAAGGATATTCTGAAACTTTGCAATGCAAAGTGAATTATCTTTGCTCTGATCAGTTGATGTCTGTGGTATGGTGGGATATGCCCACCATAATTGAGTCTTAGTGTTCAGGTATCTGTTATGGGTCCTAAACCTTTCAATTTTACTGTAAAGTTGAATACTTTGGATAATACTATTTCAGAGATGACATGCACCTGTACAGATGAAATCAGACTATATATAACTTATCTTTAGAAAAGATATGTTGCAGTGCTTCTGGCACATTTTAGCACTGATTTATCAGTGCATTTTTCCTACTGGGTTATGCTCCATGCTGTAAATTATTGTCTACATTGAGAATTAGGTTTTTGTTACTACTACTACTGGGACTATTTTCGTATTTCTCAGTAAATACTTTCCAAACGAACTTGCTTCAGCATAATGCCCTTCACTTTTGCTAGTCATTTTTAGTGTTAAGTAGATGAGTATTCCACCAAATACGACTTAGCTGCATTTCTGCAAACATCTAGTTTACACTGGCTATGTTGGGAGACTAAACTTGGGGAACAGCAGTCAATCCCCGTTAATCATTTGACACTTGCTCTCTGACTTCGCACAAAGATTTTTTGGGACTGAGGTGGTAAATGTGACAACAGATATTCTAGATAATGAAGAGGACCATTACAGAGGATGTTTTTAGAAGACAAGAAAGTATTTATACTGCATATAGGTAAATTCTGCCTGTTCACACTGTCCAACGATATATACTTAAAGCACCTACTATAACTGTTATGCCTATTATAAATCGGCACAGTAGTAGTACAGTGTGATTCTGCTGAATTTCTATTCTGCTGTAATTTTGGATTTTTTTCTCTTTTGTACATGTTTTAACCTCAAAATGTATGACTTAATCCTCATTTTCAGAAGTTTAGATTCCATAGATTGTATATACTTATTTCTTAACTGAATAATCCATTAAAAATGCAAAAAAAAGGCCATGCAGAAAGAGTGTTATAAACAATCTATTACACAGAATAACAGATTAGCTAGTAGTTAATTACTGATTATAGATTCTAGTTATTATATACTACTATTACTTTGCCCAGAGCTACAAACACAGGAGCTCGGATGTGTTGCTTTAGACAGTGAACATTTTTGTCATGAAAGGTGAATAAGTGAAGGTCATGCTTTAGCAACAATGAGAGATAATGTTATCTAATTTCACATTTTTTTCTAAAATCAAAAAGGAGAAAGATGAGAAGTTTTCTGTATATACTATTACAATATTTTAAATATACTATCATCTACTGCAGCACTATTAGGATTATATTTCCAATACATATTGAGGCCTTTATGAAATAAATATTTAATACAAAGGTACTTTAGACCATGGTATAAGTATTATAATGTTACTGTCTTGATGATACGTGATACAATACTTTAACTTCAGTGGTACTCACACTGAAGGAACACAAAATATTATATAAAAACTCCCAACTAGATTTAGGGAATATATACAATCTGTGCTTTTCTTGCTAATTTTTGAAGAATTTTAAGCATATTTATCTTAGATATTTTTCATATCTATGTTTACCAATAGAAAATAGAGTAGTTTAAAGTAAGAGTGTAAATCCAATGTGTGATCCTCTGCTCAAGTTTCAAATCCACGTTTTTTATTCGTTAAAAGACAGGGCAGTCATTTAAGGCAGAAGTACAAGTTTAACACATAACAAGCAGAAGTCTTGTATGACTTTGATTAATTATTTAGTTCAGTTAAAACATCACAGTTTATCTCATTTTAAGATTATCCTTGACATATTTAGAAATCCTAATGCAGATTTTATGGCCCACACCTATCCCTGATGGTGCTAATGGACCAGACATAATGAATCATTCTAATTTGGATGAAAGGACCACACAACATCGCGGCAGTTCTTTAGAGAATTAAGGCTCAATTCTGATCTTCCAGACTTATGAATGCATTTTTTGGATTAGGCCGCGTATCTGTGCATCTGTTGAGTCTCAAGGGGTGTATACGCAGCTAAGTATTCTGACCTTCCAATGTACTGTATCAAATGTGTGGCCTAGGGATATGGAAGGATTTGATTACAACTGTATTTTAACACTGATTTAATATATAATTATGGGCTAAAACCTAATTCCTCCTTACATCTTTATGTAGAAAATTCCACCACTATTAAGCAGAAGCTAGGGTATTTTTACCCAGAGAGTAAATGGAAGAAACTGAAACACCCACCCAGGATAATGTAAAATCAAGGACAATCTCCTTAGGAATGGCTTTAAAATCAGCTTCTTGTGTCCACAAAAAATAATTTTAAATGATCTTTTGTGAGTATGCTGTTGGTTGTGCACTGTTGCGTTATGCACGATTCTTCATTGCTTTTGGTAAAAATAAAATGTAACAAGATTCCATTAACAATTTTCAACATTATTCTAAGATTTCTTTTTTATCGGTAATAAGGAAAGAAATTAACTTACACATACACAAAAATATTAATGGAAACATCTGTAGATAACTAGAATTTTGGATTACTCTCTATTCTTTTATAACTTTTACTTTCTTGTTTAAAAAAGACAGAATTTTATCAAATTTCCTTTACCTTGGGAAACTTCCATAATATACACATAATGTCTTCATTTTAAATTTTTTATTCTGAAAAAAACATGAAATAGTACTACTGAGAAAACCATGAAATAATACTACTGGCATCACATGAAAATGAGCTTGGCTAAAATTATCATATCACTATGCAGTATCCTAGAGTTTTTTTAATCTTCTTTCCATTCCATCACAAATTGTAAAAATTTTTAAATAAATAATGATTTTACAGGATAACAGATTAACAGGGGCATTATTATAGGCAAAATATTTTTCTGGGCTCTTTTTTGGTAAATATTATCTTTATCATATCTGAATTATGGATTTATGATGATTACATATTTTTATTATGATTTCAGGAGGTTTGGGCCAAGAATATGAACTGAGCAGACTGGTGCCTATTCTTTGCAGGCATAGTTACTTTCTTCCAGTCGAAGAATATAACTAGGTCATTCCTCCCCCTCCCCTTAAAAGCATGAGGATTTTTTTTCCCCCTATTCTCACATAAAAATGAAGTTCCCTAAAATGCCCAGTGGCAGATGAAAGGGATCCTGATTTTTCTGAAGCTTGTGTGACACAGTTGTGTAACACAGCTCTCATTTAAATCACTTCAATGTACTGATTATATGCAGCATAACAGGGAACTACAACTATGCAAGTTTACATTAAGAAAAGAAAAAAAGTTTGAAAGGAATGGGTGAAGGTCCTTCACTGGGCCCGGAGATAACCGTGAGGAGTCCAGCAGCAGCAGGACCGGCAAACGTGGGGTGCTGGTTCCAGTAAGACTCAACAAACAGCTCAGATCAGAATCTAAAGTGCGGGAAAACCGCCTGTAGCTTCGAGATTAGCTTTCTCGCACTATTCCTGAGTTAAGCCAGTACAAACATCATCATGAATGCATAATTATGATTACGCTCTACGCTATGCATAATAGATCTTAAAATCTGGAAACAAAGAAGTAGTGCAGGAACGCTGTTTTCAGGCTTTTGGTTGTGAACACAATGAAGCCAGGCGTAAGGGTAAAAGACTTTTATATAAGTAAATACAGTTCCAAGAAAACGCATTTTATTTGGGAAATTCATTCAGTTACTTTTGAAACATTTACACAGAAAACAGGGGCTAAAGGGGTGATGGGGACCTGGCATATGATTACAGCTTGAAAGTAACAGGGAATAAAAAATAATCCCTCTCCCATTTTAACGTATTTTAGGATACTCAAAACATTATCATTTGGAATAAGTAAAAACAGACAAAGAAGCTGACAGCTCGTCAAGATTATTTAAAGGATCTTTCTCTCAGAAAGAAGTTGATTTCTGAAATCTTTTGCCCCGTGACGTTCACTACGAAGCAACGTCCAGCTCCGGGAACGCTGGCCGTCCACAGCCCGACACGAGGCTGAAAGGAGGGTACCGACAAAGCCCGACTTTGCTTGCCGGTGAGCCGAGGCATCCGTTCCTGCAGTCCACGGCTGCCCGACACGCACGCTCCAGGCAGGCACCGGTCGACAGCCGCAGCCCCGCACCGGGCTCGCTCCTGGGTCCCCTCAGGAGCTATCGAGCCTCTGCTCCGCACCGAAGTAAAGGTGCTTGCACGCAAGTCCGCATTTGAGACGCGCACTTTCTGAAGTAGGGAGCATCAACAAAAAGCAATGAATTTGCATCTCGTTCACAGAAATCAGGCTAATTTTCTCTTGCGAAGGAAAAACTCAATGTGGGTTAGAGTCCGGCTGGGTACCTCCACCCTGTGTCTGAACATAAATCCATTCCATTGCTGGCTCAGACAAGTGTCACAAATGAAGATTTTTAATTCTAAAAGGTAATTTTTCCTGGATAGCCTTTATCACTTAAAAAAAAAAATCAAAGCAGATTGCTTTTGCTTCCAACAAGATTTCCAGACAAATTATCAGACACTTAAGCAAAAAGGAAAAGGAAAAGGAAAAGGAAAAGGAAAAGGAAAAGGAAAAGGAAAAGGAAAAGGAAAAGGAAAAGGAAAAGGAAAGGAAAGGAAAGGAAAGGAAAGGAAAGGAAAGGAAAGGAAAGGAAAGGAAAGGAAAGGAAAGGAAAGGAAAGGAAAGGAAAGAAGATTCAGTTTCCCAATATCCTTAGTACTTAAATATCCCCGTGGGGTCAGTAACAGGAGAGGAAATCCCCATGCCATGGGTGTAGCCAAGAACAAGCCAACACCGCAGACCGCATCACAGCTATGAAGGCTCAAGCACTCAGACCTAGCAAAAGCTTGTCATGTTGGCCCAACCAGAGAAGTCCAGGCCACCAGAGCGCACAAGTTAGTAAAACTTCATCATTCCTTGGGCATCCCTGCAGCCCTCACAAATCCAGCCCCCAGCTGCAGGAGAGACCGGCCTGTTCACACGCAAAGTTCAAGAAAAACTTGATTTACAGCTGCACCTTACAAGCAGAAAGCGCATTCGGAGGGCGCAGAGGATCCTGGACAAAGAGCGACACACGATGGGGCCGCAGCGGGAGACAGCAGTTCCCACAGTATTATAAAAATGCATCTTATTCTGTTTTTAATCAACGAACCTTATCCAGCAATCAAGGCAGATATATAATAAGCTGAGCTACTCTGTAAATCTAAACATTCCCCACAAATAGGAAAGATACAGCCTGAGCTCCCTGATTGTTACTACAGCAACTATCTAAAATGAAAATCTTGTTAACCCTTCGCATGCTGCAACCACCCATGCGCCGGTGGTAGCTGACTTCCGTGCACTTATCTTTCCTTTTCCCCCCTCAAGAAATTCATAATTGTACGGCTCTGCAGTAGTTATGCTCCGGTTATCCTATTTGAGACCGAAAGGACTGGGCGAGGTGGTGGTTTCATACGTACGGCCGAGTTTTGTCACCAGCTCATTACTGAGATGATGGTTCAAAAAGCAACTAATAAAACACAGGACACAAAATGCCACAAAATCACTTCACAGGGCCTGTGATTTTGATTAAAACCTTGACAACAGGAATGGGATGCTTTCTAACAAACACTACGGCTTTTTCCTTCTAGCTGCAAAGCGATTTGACTGTAAATATCATGCGTTTGTCAGAGGAATTGTTTCTCTTCAGCACATTATAAACTGGCTTCTTTTAAAGCACTTTTTTAACGGTTCCATTTCTTAAGAAGTACTGTACAGAAGCCTGCCTGAGAATTTAACAAAACTACATAAAAATCACACTGCTTTGAAAATTAAAGGACAGATATTTGACTTGAAACCTCTCTTAAATGCAAGAAAATTCAGACAAATGAGAAAACAGACTTTCTAAAGCAGGGCACCAAAGAGTAGCAGATGATTTTACAATCAAATTCATCCTTGTAACTAACTAAATATTTCAGGCATTTTCATCGTAACATCTACGTGGCAGTGTCACGACTAAGAGGATTTCTCTGCAGTCATCAAGCCTTCCACAGATCTTTTGACTGAAAAAAAATGAAGCCATGGAAATTCTTCAGTATTTAATGGAAAGGAAGCAGGACTTGGCTATGGTCATCAATTCTATTGATTCCTTCACTTTGTGCTTACCATGTAATTATGAGAGACTCTTCAATATTAAGCAGAATTAGACTCTTTAGGGCATTCCTAAGCATGTCAGTTAAGACAAATATGCACGATAGCAATTGATTCTTACTGAATGAGAAATACTGAACCGATAGTTTGGTATTCATTTTGGTGAATTCATCATCACAGACAGGCATTAAAAGGCCATTATCTGGACATTTTATGCATAACATATACATATACATATATGTAACATGATCAAGTTAATAAATAATATGCTTTCTTTATAAAAGCAAAATTTACAGGTAACTGAGCCCTTATAACTTCAAGGGAATAAGTAGTGCGTAAATTATCTCCAGATCTTGAAAAGATGGCAGTCTTAACTTGACTATTAACTTTATTAAACTTCCAGTATATCAGATTAAAGATGCTATTTTCAATTATTGAGTATCTTAAAAATTAGTGAACTATCAATATTACAATACTGTTTTTTCAAAGTGAGCTTTTAAAGTTTGCCTAGATGTACTTAAAACTTTGTGAAATTAATTGGTGTAAAAAAGAAATTGGATTCTTTGTTACAAATGTGAATGTCAGTGCCTGATGTTAGAAGTTATTCTCACTTACAGATAATGAACAACATAAGTGAACAACATAACTTTATGGCATTTTTTTGTTCTTATTCTTAATAAACACATATGTTTCAAAAAAGCTCACAAACTTTGTCTGCGCAGTACATATACTGACTACCGGTACCAGGCAAAAAAATACACGTCTGGCCTGACGCAAAATTTCTTAAAAGTTGATATAATGACTCCAACTAGCTTGAGCTTTTCGGAACAGGATCAGTGAGGTGCGTAACACATATATGGCTGGTTCTGGAATACATATATGTAAGAAAATATTCACAAGGAGAACGATTTGAATCGGTTCCTCTGACTCCAAATACCTTCCAGTTATACTTTTCCAACTTCTGAAATACTCTTTCTGTAAATAATTTCCCAAGCAAAATTCTCATCTTCTACATTTTAATTCAAAATCTTTTTTGTATCATCAAATGCACTACAGTTTCTAGTGTTAAATTTCACATTTAATAGTACTATGATCACTAGATCCATCCTTGAGGCTTTCCAAACATCAAGCCTATTTATCAGTGTTGGCTTATTTCCCAGGAATATGTCCAAAATAATCTAGAAATATATTGGATAGTCAACATACTACATGTATAAGCAATTCTTCACCATCTCTAGGAATGTACAGCAGTCGTAGTTTTCCACTGTTTTATTCCAAATAATAGATGTAAAAAATAACGCTGTCACACTGACAGATTTTTTAGTCTTTTTTCTTGACCTTTTAGCCCCTCCCTCCTCCATATATTACCTTAAAATGTCCTGTTTGCATTTTTCACTAATCCACCTGAAGACTCTATACCTCCTACAAGGTAGATATGGATTCTAAGTCTTCTGGCTATGTTATAGCTATATACAATTATTTTGCAAGGAAAAGATTTTTCTTATGATGTGGTGTATGTGTCCAGGTCAATTACACGGAATTGTCTTTTGGGGAGCAAACCAGGGTCAGATGCTACCTTCTTCTAAGAACCTTTAGAGATGTGGGGGACCTCTGCCCAGAGATGCCCAGCCCTTCTGTAGGTATCTGACCTCCTCGAGCAAGCACAGCAAGAGCCAGGGGGCTCCTGGCAGGTAACTAGGTTTCTCAAAAAATCCAGAGGGAAAAGGGCATCGAGATCTGCACACAGGATTTATAATGGTGACACCATCCTTGGGGACAGATTCTGTCCTGTAACTATAAATTGCTGACAAAACCTCAGGAAACTGGCACATAGAAATCATCATCTGACTGTAAATCTTTCCATTTCTTCAGCCTTAATCTAAAATGTTTTCTAAATCCTAACAATCAAAACTTATGGCAAAGCTATAACAAAGAGCCAGACCTAAAACTGGAAATTATAATGCTGGAAATATGAATTAAACAAGATTCATGTTTAAAAGTAGTAGAGGCTGGGATTTTTGTATGTAATCGTTTTGCGGTCTCTCACTGGTGTGTAACTAATGGCAGCAGAGAACAACCGTATGAAAGGTGTACTGCTGGAATCTACAGGCAGCTCAAAGAAAACTCTATAGAAACATACTGAATTCAGTAATGAAAAAATTGGTCTTTCCAACTTTGGTAAACTATTAAGAACAAAAGATTTTGCAAAGTATGATTTGATGTTGGGAAAAAGACCCCCCAAAACACTCCTTGACCTTTAGGACAATAATGATAATAAAATAGAGAATGCTGTAAAATATTCCAAATTCTGGCTAAATGTGTTACTAGCTTTTAATTGTTTTCTTTAAACTCAACGCTGGCTTAAAATGTGCAACATAAAATATTCAGTGTAATTTCATGCAAACGCCAGGTTCAAGACTAACAATTAACAAAGGCAATCAAATCTGTCCAGGCCTATCTGTTCAGTTATGCACACTCATCTTTAGTTCTGTAATAGACAAGCAAATAGACGAGGGGTCATATTTTACTCTCAGAAACACAGCCGCTATTCCCATTGACGTCAAAAGGAATTGCACCTGTGGTTCAGATAGCAGAATTTAACCCAATCTTTGTAGGTCATCTTTTCACTGTGCTTTCTACATTGTCAAAGATTTTATGATATTATTGATTTCATTTTGTATGTTAAAGAAATTTATTATGCTTTTCCTCACCGCCACATTTTATAGCTGACTCTTGAAGTGTTTATTCCAGCATTACTTCAGCTCAAATTACCAGAGAAGTCAGAAGGAGTTTCTATGGAGCAAAGCTCAAGGACTACATGGTTTGGACTGCAAACACGTATTATATTTCACTGCATCTTTTAAAAGTTACATTAGAGAGGGTAAAACCTCTCTTAATTCCTTTTAGCTATATCTATATATATCTATCTATCTGTATATATACACACACATTAATATTTGTAGTTCATGCAAATGCTGTGCCCAAACAGTAAAGAATTCAATCTTTCACATTTCTTCTTTCTTGAAAGTGATTTTCAGGTGAAACACCAATCTGCTTAATCATCTCATGGAAAAACATTACATGGACACAATCCTGCTCCCACTTAAATCAATTTACCATTTACCATTTTTCCCTTCTATAAATCCCCAATAACATATGAATGGATTGTGATCGGTGGAAATTGGAAGGAAACAGGAAAAAGACATATCAACTATAATGAAGAACAGTAGAAGTTGTAACATTAAAATAATGGCAGCTTTAGAAGCATAATTAACTCGAGGACAGATGCCAAAAAAATGTAAATAAAATCAGTGCCACAGAGTTAACTTTGGGAACTAGCTTCAGAGTTATTTTATATCTGTGCAGCCTTGAAAGCTCCCGGGCACCGAGCTGCAGGTGCTCTGGCTGACAGCCCTGGAGGTGATGCAGCAGTGAAGTTCATACACGGTATTTCCTGCGAGTCTGCCTCCCTTATGAAGGATCATGTGGCCAGAGACTGTGCTCAGGAAAACCTGCAGCAACATGTTCTTCAAGTGTATTTGAGGACATGTGCTTTGCAAATAGCTTCACTATTCTTCCCCCAGAGGAATATTATTTCCTTGCACCAGTGTTTCCACTAAATGTATTTGAACATCCCAATAGAGTTCTAGGTTTAATTCCTTATTTGAGTAGCTGGAAGAAGAAATGAGTCCCCTAGGCACAGTGCTCACAGCCATCATGTTTGCTGCACTCGGGGAATAAGCCCTTACCAAGGACTCGGGAAGGAAGGAATCAGCAGAGTCCACAGCCCCAAATGTATTCTGTTTTAAAGTAACCATAATTCTGTTTTTCCTGTTACTCTCAATGATAGGTGCTTCAACTGCTAAAAGTTATCTGAGAGTATCCCTGTTTTAAACTCTCATAATCAGTTAGATTTTACCTCATTAAAGTCACAAAGTTTCATTTTACTTCCCAAAGAGTTAGATTATGTGAAGAAGATGATACTAAAAATCATCTTCCAGTATCTGTTCTGGAAGAATTCAATCACATATATGCTACCTAAAAATCAAAACAAAAGGATATAAATTTGTCAAGAACAGATTTCTTTGAATTTTCATATGCCTTTATGAAGAATTCACCCATTTTAAAATCAGTCATGCAGATACACCATCAGCAGAAATGACACAGAAAGTGGATACAGTCTTTATAAATAAAAACCATAGAGAGTGAATAAGGTCACAGTGTAAGAAAAGCTCTAAAAACACTCTGAATCATTGCTTTACTTAGTTAAACCATTTCTAAGAGCTAAGATGAAGAATCTAGACTCATTTAACTGTGGTCATGCTTTTAGCAATGTAAGTTTTTCTAGTTTTCATTAGTTATGAAGGATTTAATACTTAATAGATTGAATAACTGTGATTTATATTAGTTTTTCAGATTCCTAACTCCTTTTATACATGGGTATTTTCTCTTTTAGCATGTTTCACCTTATTTTTCACTCTACCTTGTATGCTTTAGTGGGTAATGGGGAAAAAGGAGAGGCAAAATACATGTGCAGGATCTTGAAATCTGCCTCTTTCCTATTCCGAACACCACTATTAAATACAAAAATCATTCAATAGACACTAGCTAATCACTATTGCACCTAAGGATTACATTTTATAGCAACAGATGCACAAATTTGTATTAAGAAACATCTGACTTCAAACTACATGCTAAATCAACAGGAATATACTATCTTAAATACTTGAGCAAAACTCAGTAAAAGATACAGTAGGCAAACATTGTAGTCAGCTCAGCAGTGATTACCAACTCATGCTCCAAATTCACTATAAAATGAAAATCAATATTTCCACAAGTTCCTGCAACATAAAAGATAACCTTCATTGATTTTTCTAGACTTAGGCCTCACTGATAAAATCTAATATAAATTTTCAACCACGAGGATTTGGATCAGAGCAGGGGTGATAAGTCCTGCACATCTCTTAAGAGGTGGAGAATTTTTTTTTTAAAGTGCACGTTCATACTATTTATAATTTGCCCTGTGCAAGTGAAAGCCTTTTCCACCAGTGCTATCAGGAATCTCTTCTAATTTTTATTACTGTGAGGCTAAAGCCTGTTCCAGATAATTTGGAAATTTCAGGGGAATTGTGATAGGGCTGATGGTGCAGCCCTGGCTGACTTGAGAAAAGAGCTAACCCGTAATAGCCTCCATGGCCGTGCTGATTAAATGTTGCCATAGATGAAAGGCCTGCCATCGCCGCAATAAATTAACCAATCACACAAATCCCAAGTCAGTGCTAATCCTTCCTTGATACTCTGATCCTCTGATCAGCTCAAGGAGGTAAAGAAACTGGCTTGTGACGCTTGGTGCTCTAACCCCTGGATTTCATGTACACAACGAGCTAATGATATCTTGCTGACCAGTTCAATGGGATGAACTTCTCTCACAACCCTTAGGGAACACTGTGGCCTTCTTAAAAAAAATGACAAGCACATGGCAGGTTTTGCGTTTTATTATGACACCGCAGGAAAACTAACCAGCACTTGTTAACCACAATAAGCATCAAACTGAGGCACGGTAGAAAACGTGCTGTATGTCCAGGTGATGGTTTAAACAGGAACTGAGACATTAAGCAAAGACTAATTCTTCAAGCAATTGTGATTGAACTATAGAGCATCCTTTAGGGGAGTTGGCTACCTTTTCCATTAGAGTAATATTTATCCTTTTCTTACAGTTTGGGGAGGGAGAGGAGGAGGAGGGAGGACACATACACACGTCTGAGAGTGAAAGGCAGAGAGGGAGGAAGAGAGAGTCGCTTTCCCTGTTACACGCGCGCTCTATTGTATTGCCGTAGTGTGATTATAATCAGATTTAGACACAGACTCATTTAATCAATTAACAGAAGGTCTGAACACATGCAGCATTTTCTCATTAATTACGTGAATGCTGCCTTTCCAATACACTTTGTGAAATTGAGTCTGTGCAGTCTGCATTAGTGTACTTCATAATTGGGGAAACTTTCATTTTTTTTTCTTTTCTTTCTTTCTCTCTCTCTCTCTCTCTTTTTTTTTTTTTTTTTTTTTTTTCAGTAATTGGTTGCTAAAAGTAAGAAGGCTCTGGGGTTTGCCTCTAGGGCTTCCATACATAAAGAGTTTTGAAAGTACTTCATTATCTCTCTTGGTCAGTTCTGTGAAATTAAAACTGTTTTTCCCTTCTTATTTGAGGAAGTGGTTTCAAAGTAGGGTTGCTAGAAAATGAATGTGTGCATACGTGTGTATGTATATGTGTGTGTTTGCATGCTTATACACATATATAATACACACACATATAAACTTGCACAAGTCTGGCTTGTCTCAGATGCTGCCATCACTGAAGTCAATTCAGGAATGAAGCACTCTGGATTGCACTGCTATTAATTAACTTTCTTCAGGGACTATAGGTCTCTATACAGAAGTCAGTTGCCCGGCTTATTCAGGAACAATTTCTTTTTTCAAACTTACACTCAAAATAAAACACATTCAAGTGACTTGCTAAGAAAAGTCCATAGGTTTTAGGATGTTGTCCAGTTGGCCAGACTGGATGTAATTTACAGAATCTCGTATGTAATTTGGAAGAGCCATAGTTTCTGCAGAACTAAGTAACTTCCTTGTATTGCTTTTATTTGACTGTTTAGGACAACGTTTAGTTCCTTCCCCCTCTCCTAGGGGGGTTGGGGATTACACGCGCATGCACACATGCGCTCTGCTGCTGCTGCTGCATCCCTCCGTGTGGCTTTCCCAAACAACCTCTTCACACTGCTGGGCTCACAACAGCTAGTCCAGCAGCAAGTCTCGTGGGAATTAATTAGCAAGACTATTGCAAGAACACAGCTCACTCCTTGCAAGGCGTAATGGGCCAACATTTCCCAGTAACATAGCTATCTCTGGCAAAAACTGTTTTCCAAGAACAGCAGATGTTACTGCAGTCCAGAACGGTATTTAAAGTACATTTTATTCAATAGAACCACAGGGGTTGGAAGAAATTAAACGGGGCTCTTCCGTCAAATTTAATCCTTTTTGATTTTACCTCTGATGCCTCATATCTGCTAATGTGTATCCACTCTAATGCTGCACTTATCCAAGTTAACTATACCGCATACTTAATATTTTAACTTTTCCTGGCTATCAGAGCAGTTCAGAAGATCATTCTTTATGATAAATCACTAGAATAATACTCTTCAAAAATTATACCTTGTGAAGTATTTTTTACATACCTAGAGATTCTCAGACTTAATAGGCCATGGTACAGCTTAAACTGAAATGAGCAATAGTTTAAAAATCTAATGAAGAAAAAAGCAAGACTGATTATTTTTATATATGTCAATATTTATACTCTAAGAGGAAGGGAGGACAGAAGCCATCACGTTCTTGAGAAAAAGACATACATTCTTCAATTTATTTTCTTTGCTTCATCATGTAAACGTTTTATATTCATATAATAGCATTATGCTCAAAAAAGATCCATTCTGTCTCTGCGGAGTTAGGGGCTTCTGTAAGGCTAAATTCATCCCCTGCCAGCTACACAATGCCGAGGACATATTTGGTCCTCACTTTCTCAGTATCACTAGGCTGCCTAATACAACCCTAAACATAATCGTTTATTTGAGCAAAGATGGACCGCATTTTCACATAAAGATCTCTTTTTCTGCATGCACAAGTAGAAATGGGAAAAATACACATACATCAGTGATTGCCCATACGAAGCTTCAGGCCCACAAATGGAGTCCATGCTCTGAAAACTCCAGTCACTATGGCTAACAAAAACTCTATCTCCTGCTCTTCTGCAAATAGCATGGATAGACTAGATTATAATATCTTTAGAGAAGCTAAAATAGCATTCAGAAGAGAGATTTATAGTGCTACATTCATCTTTTCTCACAGAATCATAAAACTTACAGTACAGCAGGCACAGAATCCATTGCAATCAAATCACTAAAGAAGGCAGTAGGAAAGAGAGCTTGCTCAATTTTACTGGGAACAGAGAAAGTGGACTTCATCCAAAGATTGATTCTTTTATATTTCTGCTGGAATTTTTCTGCTACTGTTAAAAAAAAAAGCTTTGTGCTTCAAATCATCTCCATTATACACCTTCCCACACTATTATTATGGAAACTGAAAAATTAAAAGCTGCATAGATTGTCTTAATGTATACGTGTCTCTATAAAAATAGACCTTACTGTATACTTCTCTCCAGGTAACAATTTCACTGACTGAACTGCCTGCTTTGTCTATATAATGATCCCAGGAAAGCGGATGAATTTGTCGCAAGGCAAGCCGTCTTCATTTTTATTTCCTCCATGTATATTATGTCCGTCTTTTGATAACTCTTCACTTCTGGGTGCACAGCGCTTAAACTGTCGTTTCAAACGTGCTAACGTGCTAAGCAAACTTCCACCCCGAATGTATGCCAAGAGGGAAGGGCAAGTTCAGGCACAGCGTCAGAGCTGTTCGAGGTGCCGTAGCACAGTGTTATTTTAAGGTCAACAATATGTGCAGACTTTACCGAGAAAGTGGGTCAATTAGGTAATTGTGTAACTTACACCAACATGACAAGCTCCATCAACAGAGTTACTGTTAAATAATACGGATGGGAATGAAAAAATACAGCATGCAAGAAGAACTAATTTAAAAGAAATAACTCACACGTTTCCGTTTGCAGAGTGTACGATCTTCTTACTGAATTCTTTGTCAAAGAACAAAGTAATCAAATTTTAAAGTTTTTACTACAATAACCTTGGATCCCCTAGGGAATATTCAATGAAATATGAGAGAGGTTTTAATACCTGGAAGCACAGCTGCATTATGGTAAGGTCAATTTAGGAGCACTATTGAGACTCTAGGCCATAATGACTCCATATGGAGCCGGATAGTAGCTAAGGTAATAAACTTTCACAGTGTGATTTCTTTGCTCAGTGCAATACTAGCATAATTTGGCAGTTACTCATCTTTCATTCAGTGGAGAGGGATTTTTTTCGCCCTTTTTTAAGAGCTACCATGTGCTCATTCTTTCTTCATCATCACAGAAGGTTTACAATTCCAAAGAAAACATTAACTGAATTCAAAATGAAAAACTCTAAATTTTATGAGTGTCTGAATACTGGAGAAAAGGAAAATTCCTTAGTCCTTGACCCCTACACAAAGATGCTTCCATTTGTCTTAGAAACTAGTGTTAAATGGATATTGGCCTTAGCTTCCACAGTAATAAGACACTAAATGCATTTGAGGACAGAGAAATAAGAAATTGGGGACAGCTGCGGACAGCAGATTTGGGACACTGGTATCATGTATGTAACAAATCTTTATTAATAAGTACATTAAATCCCATATTTTTCATTTATAACTGCTGCATAATTTCCTGTTAACACTTCATGTAAATTCCAGATAAGGTAGTAATTTTTTTTCAGAATTCTATTTCTGTTTCATTATATGTTCTATACTCTGCCCCACAGGTCAGTCGCATGATTGAAGTTTTATGCCTCATTAAAATTCCACTAGTTAAAACATGGAGACAGAATTTTGGTAATTCCTTTCTCCACAACTACAATTAACCATTCCACTAGATTCTTGTATTACTGCAATCCAAGTTTAAAAATTACTGTATGGTGAGATGGTCAAGGGGTCTAAATGTCCTAAGCGTAAGGCTCTTATCTTTCTTTGCTCCAATGGCTGAAAAAACCCTGCACCACCACCTCCCAGTTCAGTATTTCTAGCTAGCAGCTGCTATCAGAAACCTAAATAACAAAAATATGCAAACTTGCACACTAATTCCCTTTGGAGATAGATCTTGGCTGCAGCCCTGTCATAAATCAGAGAATTTCGATATGAAATGAGGCAAGCAGCTCTAATCATTTCTGCATTTCAAATTGGATCACTGGCTCAATCACTGGGCTTTTTTAAACTGCTTGCCTAAGAGCAAATGTGAGGCGGGAGATAATTCTGAAGAAATCTCTTCTTTTGTGGCCGTAGAACTCTTTTAACTGTTTCAAGACTGAAGGCCACATTTCAGTGATAATAACATATATCTGCTGTGAGAGATATGGATCCTTAAAGACATCTTCCTTCTCTTTCAACTCATAGAATTCCATCAATATCTGCATATATTATATATATTAATATATGTGCATGTGCATATGGTGTTTGTGTGCATAAAAAGAGAAGGAGAGAAAAGAAGAGCGAAACATCTGACATGTAGCCTCAGTATATTTCCCTTCAGAATTTTTTCTTCTTACTTGACTCAGTGTGGCTTTCAATTGCTGCAACTACTGCATAGTTAACTTTTTACACATATACACAGACCCTTCGGAAATTTATTTATTTAAAGATGAAAACAAAATTGAAAAGAAAAAAAGCAGGAAATTCAGGAAAAAAAGCAGGAAGCTTATCAGTTTTAGGAATGAAGTAACCCTCATATACCCAGAGTTTTGCTCCAAAAAAGTCAAACAAATAAAACCAAGGCAAACAAAGATCTTCAGTAATTGTATGTGACATCCAGCGGCCTGCTCCTCACCCATCAAAGACGAGTCCTGAAATTCTTCTTTATTATACCATTGATTTTCTATTTTCATACCTTATCTAAACTCTGGAAACAATGTATCACAAAAAATTAGCCTTGAAGTCAATTACTGTGTAAACAGCATCCTCTTGACCCTCTATTTTTATGCTCGGAGTATCCCCTTTCTTTCACCCATATGATACTACAGGCTTGTTGCAGTTTCAGTGTCCTCACCGCAGTGCTTTGAAATTGAATTTAACTCTATTATCAGCAGGCTTTTGTAATCTCATGTAAGCCTAATAGAGATCAGATGGAATTTTACAGCTAAGCTGCCTGCATTTTGAGGACTAATTTAAAATGTTTATCAAATTTTTGTTTTAGACAGTTAAAAAAAAATTCACCTTATCATTTTTTTCCCCTATTTTCACCTTCTCATGCTTCAAACTATATTTTCCTTCTGGGAGCAGTATTTTCCCTTTGGATACAAAATTTTCTACTTCCTTCCTCTACATTTCTTTCTTTCAACAAAATTTAGTACACTGTTTGATTCAACACTGATACAGATTTCCAGTGATTTTAGTATCACTATACAACATTAGTGCTGCAGTCATAAACTGCAAGTAATCCTGTTTCTGATTTTCTCCTGGAACTTGGCAAATACACTGCTAGGTCAGAGCATCCCCAAATGCTGCAGTGCTTCCCACATTTGGTTCTGTCAAGGTGCAAAAATATACATACTATATATACATACATTAAAAAAATATCTTTTTTTCAGACACTTTGACAGCTCTAAGGGACATAACATCAATGTTCTCCTATTCTTTTCCCTTATACACATGAAAAGGAAATCTCAAAGGTTTCTGTCAGGATTGCCACAGGTTATGCTGAGGAAGCCATTTCTCCAACGTGCGTATTCTGGCCTCTCATGGCACATACTACTAAAATTGGAGCCAGTACCTTTGGGGAGTTCAAACAATGCCACAGCATCTTCAGCCTAGGATCCTTTTTTTGCTAACAGATTTTGCTTATTTGAATACATATCCTAACACTTTCACCCATTGCCTGAAAAAACGTTTGGAAGAAGGTTAAAACTGGACGTGATTCAAGTTACATTATCTAGTGCTCAGCAGCTCCTCACACGCTTCAGGACCTGCAAAATCAGGTCGTACAGCAACATACCTGAAAAAGAAGTCCAGTAACACCAACGACCGGACTGACGCTACACTTTGACTATTCTATTCCAAACAATACATCCAACGTTAATACACCAAGCCTCATGGGGTCTTGTCCGCTAAGTTTGAGGATTTGAATCTCATGAATGCAGAATCCGCATTGTTCTCAGCGGAGGTCATTCTGCCGTGCATGTCGGAACAAGTGGCCTGCTTCAACAGCTTACAAGTGTACAAGGATTGTCAAACCAATTCTGAGCTCACCTCTGGTTCCTCTGTGTCCCAGGGCGTGCAATCTAAAAATCCTCGTGGTTCAGTGGGGAGTTAAAGCCACAAACTGAAGCTATTTTAGGAATAGAACGGTTGGTGTCACTTCTCTAACTCATCAAACCACCACTGATATAAATACTTATAATAACCTTCCATTATTCCATTAATCCCTCCTGTATTTTTACGCTGGAAAAGGGCCCACACTTCAAACAGTAGCCCACATTAATAAGACAGCAGGCCCATTTCAAGTCTGAAATTACTATCCAAAGTACAACATGCATCATGATTTAAGTGATTAAGTATGTGACAGCAAAAGTTCGATTGTGTGATCATTAGTCTTTTAACGTACGATATCACACCTTCCCCTAACTTGGCCTTGGTGTAAAAATTCCTGATGAATAATATTACATTTCTTCTAAAAAATGCATAAACAAGCATTTCACTATTTTAATACAGATGTTTCTCAGAACTATTGGCCATAGGATAGAAGTTTACAGGTGCATAGAGCTGCAATATGCCACCAAGTCCCACTTTTTTTTCTCTTCATATAGATATGTAATATTTCTTACTGATTACCTTGCTGCTTCTGTTTTCCTTGTCAGCACAGCTAAGCTGAATAGCTTTTTTGAGCCTGGGTGCACACTAGCTTCTCAATTATTAGAATTCAATATGATGTTACCAAAATACTAATATTTGTAATATAATGAAGCATTTCAGGCTTCATAATCCTAAAAATTATCAATCTGATATCATAATAATAAAAAACAGATCTGCATGTTACGGCACAGAAACAACCTTCACACACAGCCCTCTCCATACTTGCAGGAAAGGGATTTTTTTCATGCTTGGGACCCTCAGTCAGATGGGCAGAATTTGTGGGTTCTCTGTTATGAGATGCCTATGCAGACTTTGCTAACTCTTGCTGAGCCCAGATGGTGTGGCAGCTTGAAAAGATTTTCATTGAGGAAATGCTGATTGGGAGAAGGAAAAAGGGTTCCAATTTGGTGGGAAATTCAGGCTTTTTATAGCTCCTTTCTCTTCTCTTTCCTGACTTCACCTGCTAAGTGGGGAATTCATAGTAATGAAAAAGATCACAGAAATACAAGGAACACCTACAAACTGAGAAAAACACCACATTTATTTTCCCTGAGAAACTGCTATGCTGAGATATTGCTAAACTGAAAGAAGATTCAGATTTGACCTCATTCCTCTGTCTTAAACTTCCACCTCTCCACCTTAGGAAAGAAAAAGAAACCCTCCAGCCATAAATACAGCTGCTATAGCACTTACCGCTGCTGAAGTGCATCTTAATGGATAACTAATATTAAAACACCTAAAAAAGTATTTATGAAGAAGTTGGTCTAATGCAATGTGGAAGGTTTAATGAAAAACAAATATCTATCACTACTATGTTGATGGTACCTCTTCTTCTATTCTGGTTCCACAGTGTTCAAAGCATTCACAACTTCCTCAGAAAATCTCTTTGTGGGCTTCAGCTCCCACTTGTCTTTTCTTGCTACAGTGTGAAATTGCTGGTAAAATAAATATATCTCAAGAATATTTTTATTAACTTATGAAAGAATGTGATCATTTTCTAAAATAACAGTAAATTATTAAGAAAACATAAAGAGGCTAAGGACTGAAAATTGTTTCTGACAAGGGAAATAGTGTTCAGCGCACAAAATCAAGTACCACCTCCGGCATTACATTTTATGAGGGGAGACAGGACGTCTCCAGAGGGAGAATGTCATTGTTATAAAAGCCCTAAATTCCAAACTTTCTTTTCTTTTTCTTTATTTTTGGGATGAAAAATAAATATATAGGAAACTATGAAAAATATGAGGAACTAACAAAAAGAATAAATTCAAAAATACTAAACATTGGATCCACATAATGATTCATAGGAAAGTTATCTTGGCAGTGTCTCACTTTATACTATATTCTTGTGAGCAAATATTTTATTATAGCACTATTTACTATAATTTTACTAATATTACTATTTTATTACAGCATTATTTACTACTTTTTATTTTATTATTTAAAACCCCTAGATACAATAAGAGACATGCTTTACTAAGTTGTTGCTGCATTAAAAGTCTTAACGTTTACAAAGCCTAAACATTTTTATGTGTAATTATACTCAATTAATATTGAATGAATCTTGATTTATTCACTGATGTGCTTAAAAAGGTTGCAAGGCTTAGAAACTTCCATACCTTTGGAAATAAATATCACAAATATCACTAGCCACAGTCTTTTGCCTCGCTCTTTTTTTTTTATTAATTTGGCTGCTGTTGGATACATATTTTGCTTTAAATTTAAAATAGAAATGAAATTTAAGAAAATGGCAAATTTAATGGCAAAATTTAAGAAAATTATTTAGATTCCTATATCATAAAGCCAGAAGCATTCCTTATGATCTTCTAGCCTCTTCTCCTGGACACTAGAGGGCAATGAACCTATGCCTGGGTCAGCTAAAGTCCCAGCTATTATCAGATTTTTCTCCTGCATTCTGGTTTTTAAATACTTTGGTCAAGGCTACTTAATCACAGCTTGAAAAGCAATGCCAAGCTTCCTGATTGAATTTTCAGATCATAGTTTTGTTCTCCAATGTGTTCAAGGAGCTCTTCTACTTTTTCTGTTATGAACTAATGACAATACACAACAGAAGAGGGTGTCCAGGACCTAACAAACATCTGGTCCTTTTTAATTCCACCTTTCAGGCCTGCCTGTCCTGTTTCCACGCATTTAGACTTGCTATTAAGGATACTATTAGCTCAGCTCTTTATTGACCACAGACACAGTAGTTATGACCAAACTTAATACTTCTGAGAAGTTTGTTGAATAATTGTTCTCTAATGATCTATATTCTTTTTCTCTGGGGTATTTTCTTAAATCTAGAAACCTGCAAAACTCTTTTGGGATTCACTATGGGTCTCTATTTCTAAAACCTTTCAAAATTCAAATACTCCTTAAATTCATTTGCAATTATAAAATGAAGGAAAGATGGCTGATACATTCAGTCTCAGGTAAACATTACCTACAAATTTCTAGATAACCACAAGTGATGAGATGACCATCTTTGTCTTGAGGACTTAAACAGCATACAATTTCCTAGCACACAGAAGACAGCCTGTGACAACGGGACATTCATTTGTCAGTAAGAAAACTGACTAATGGATGATCCAACTGCAAAGGAATGAAGTGCTCTATTCAGATCAATTTTACTAAAAAATAAAATCAGAAAAGATTGAAAGTATGATTCCAGCATCTTTACTTCCGTGGAGACTAAAACAAGAATAACTTTAGGAATTCCTCCAGCATCATTCACTCAGCCCAAAATGTAGCTAAATGCTAAAATCTCCTCTAATAAGGAGATTCAATTAAAATGAGAACCTTTTTCCCAGTTCAGTCTAGAGGTAACGTAGCTCTTTTAACGAGCTTCTTTGAATAGAGAAAGAGAAGACTGCTGTACGATAGAAAAAAAAGAATTCTCATTTTGCTTTCCATCTCTGCTACATTTTACATAGGAATCTTTTCTCTTTACAATTCAGTGCAATTTAAGTATGCTTGTGTAAACATGGATTATACCACATCAGAAACTAAGTTAGCTATCTCAAGAGAATTTGTATCTCTGCTGTGTGTAAGTAAGCAGATTAATTCCTAGATCAGGCATTACCTAATGCATTTTCAATTCAATTTCTTCTTTTCTTTCTGCACAGAAGATCAGGGAAGTGGGATTATTTTATTAATTTAACTAATATTTTGCATGTCTTCCCTGTTATCTTTTTTTCTCCAAAAAAATTTTGTTAGCTTCTAGTGTGAGAGACTTAGCATGAGCAAAGATATGTAAAGACGAGACCTAAGACCTCAACACCTTAGAGAGAAATAAATGGCACGGGGAGTGACAAACTTTTCCTCACATTGCACAAGCAGGAATGTGGAATTCTTGCTTATTTCAAATACTGATCTACAATGGCACATCCTGCCTGGGGTAAGCTCAGTTATAGTATGAAATTTAGGAGGAGATTATTTATTCATTATCATTTATGCTGGGTTTATGGAAAATCTCAGAAGCAGTGCATCAGCCAGTTTGGTTTTCTTGCAGTAGTACCTGCTAGCACAGTTTAAAGTAAGGGTCTGTCAACATATCACGGAAGCATAGGATTTACTGTGTAAGACCAGTCCACTGGCCCCTCAAGCCTGCGAGCTGGCCTCTGGTAGTACCCATGTCTGATGCTTAAGCAGAAGATGGCAGAGTAATCCCATATCATATCTGACTAATTGTGAAATGTTAAACTTGGACAGGGGCAGAGTCAAGAGATTCCCTCTTGCTCTCCGTAGGGCACCTAGTGCCCAAAGACAAGAGTTGATTACATCTATATAACTAGCAGGGTACTAATGATAAAAGCACACAGACCTTTTCAAAACCAGCCCTACAACTAGCCATGACAAGGAATGCACTACTGTGAACAGAGACTTTCCTGCAAAATTACCATTCATTCTTTTTTGCTTAAAATCTGCACCAAAAGCTATTTCTATTTAATGTATTCTAAAGAATGTATATTGGGAAGGACTTGAAATTAGGGAAGGGCAAGGTCCTGAGCACTGAAGACAATCTTGAAGGCCAGAAAGAACAAGAGAAATTAGAGAAAGGAGAAGGAAGTGTGTCCATTGAGATAATGGGAAGAAAAAAATAAAGAAATTGGGAGGGCAGAATGAAGAAGCAACAAATTTAGCAACAGGAAGAGAATAGATATCACGAGATGGGGAAAGGGAAAGGTGAGAGTCAAGGAAATCCATGTAAATGGAAATAAAGCTGCAGGAAAAGGGGAGTTGTGTTGTGCACCAAGTAGCAAAAGGGAGGCAATTAAAACCACTGGCAGTGTTTTACCTCTTCTACAATGTTTAGTACTGGAATATCTCCTATATTATTCTACATTATCAGGTTCTCTGACAGAAATATTCAGAAGTTAACAATGTGAACAAGATGTCAAAAATGAGAATCTCGAAGACAATACGGACCAACAGAAGCTGCCAAATGTTTATTAATCACCCAAATATGTCAATTAAAAAAGTGAAAAAATTATATAATTTTGGGGGAAAATATCACTGATTTGAGTTTACACAGAGCCTAAGGCATCTGGAAAGCATGTTTTTCATCTGAATTAAGGATAGCAAGGATATTTGTACCCCTTGCGCACTGCAGATAGTAGTTCTCCTACATTATAGTTTCCTTCACCCAAACTAGGACTCATCCTTACCAGTATCCGCACAAATACAGCTATAATCTGCAGTGCATGTCATGACCTGAAGGCTGCTTCCTATATAAAGCCCCTACGTCATCCTGCCACAAAAAAAGAAAATAGGGATTTTTTTTCTAAAACGTGAGAATTTTTTGTATGACATTTGTGAAATTAGTTATTTTAGTTGTCATCCCTTTCACAAAATGATGTTCATATCTAAAGTTAAAATTAATACAAATGACTGAAGAGGCACAGCCTCATTACAAAGGATTTATACACAAACCCTCTTATCAATACCAACCTCCTAGTTCTTAGACTCCTAAAGACAGAAATATGGAGCTACAAATAACATTCATTTCCCAATTACTATGTCAACCAGCTCTTTTTATTATAGACTGTATTTGCATTTGACTGACTGGCCTATTGGAAGCACAGTGCTGCTAGACCATCATCAAGCTTTTTCTCTTTTTCAAAGACATAATCCAGACTATGTTCACCAGCGTGCTATCAGTTGGTTTCATCATGCCCTTACACGATACAGGATCCCTCTATTTGCCAATCTGGATTTTTTAAAATATCTTTATGTTTTAATTTTAACCCATCAGTTACAAAACGATAGGAATGCGTTGCACAGTAGCCGCTGACTGAACTTCTACAAGAGTCCACTTATTTTTGTCCATATTTTTTTCCATTTTCATTTTTCATTGCATTCAAAGGAGCATTGCTTTGTTTTTACATTTTCTTTACAATTACTAGCTGCAGAAAATATTCATTAGAAGTTTAGTCATTCTTTCTGTCATTAATTGTTTGCAAATAGACTGATTCCTACAAGCTTACTTTTAATTCACAATTTTTGTATGAGTTCATAAAATGTTGTCTATCTCACAGGTCACTAATGTGCAACACTCTGAGTGTCTGCTAATCACTCAGAGGGATAATCTTGTAACACAGGCACTGGTCTAACCTGTAGGAAATCTGAGACATCCAGAGTGCTGTCAAGCTACTCCATTAATCTTTGTGTGTGTGATCTCCCACTTAAAAAAATGATCACATTATACTCCTTCTCTCATTCTTTGCCTGTGTTTGTTCTTTGGCCTGTAAATTCTTTCAAGCAAAGACTTATTATTATTGTACTTCTGCAACCTTAATTCAGATGTCACAATAACAACAGCATGATCATCTGTTTTATGACATTTAATAAGCTAGCTTGGATACCAAAATCTCCATAGGGCAAAGAGTACAAACCAAATAAATAAATAAATAAAGTCAAATCAAATAAACTCCTGGAATTCCAAGAGCTATTCATAAACACTATTCTACATCATTTATCCAGGTACACTTTTCTTTAATCTTCCCTTATTGTTTTTCTATCAAACTGTTTCAGATCCAGGTTGAAAGTGAAGTTCTGACTGCTGAGGCACAAGTTTACCAGGTCTTAAATATAATGCAAAAATGCTGGCCAATGAAGAGGACAGGAAGTGGAAGTGGAATAGTTTGTTATCATAAAGGTAAAATTATGGCTCAGTATTCTTCACTCATGGAGGAAAAAGGGATAGCCATGGCAAAAACACCTTATTTCTTCAGCTATGTCCAACTGTCTGAATGACATTCTTGTTGTATGTATATCTGACAGTAAGGCAGAAAAAGTGCTAAGGCACTAGATCTACTCTACAATGTGCCCAAATTTAGACTCCTTGTGATTTCAGAACAGAAAAGCAAGAGCCTCCTGTTTTGTCCCACTTGAGTACTTAGAATATTTTGGCCTGGCATACACATGACGTATTTTGGGCAAAAATACAGGACAAATATTTTTGAAATAAAAAAGGGCACATGAAAATTGTTGAAATACAAGGAATTTGAAACTATTCCATGCTTCAGAAATAAGAAAACAAGGAAAGAAATAATGAGTATGAGAGTTATTCAAAAGGTATACATTCTTAAGAAATCAACATTTAAAGATTATAGCTTCAAAATTCTACTAGTATATTGTTTTTCAGTGATATAAATGGACAAATTGTATCACCAATCTAATGAAGGGCACATTGTGGGAATGCTTATAAGGAAAACTACCTATTTTTGTTGTAAATAATATTGGTTTAATTACGGATCTATCTATTGTCAGGATCATAAATGAACGTTTTTGGGATGCTCCAAATCACTGAAATATTTTTACAGGAGTTAAATGTTAAATTAAGATAAATGGGTCTTTTAAAAATTCTACCCTGTGCAGTGACACAGACATCTAAAACCTTGACATATTTCACTCAAAGATAATTTTTATCCCATATTTTTCAGGAATAATTTAGAAATGCCTCTACTCCTCCTGCTCTTTGTTAAAACTGGAATAAAAAGCAAAATGAAATCTGCAACTTCATTATTCAAACTATACCTAAAAATATGTGTTGTTCAAGTAAACCTCACTTTCATGGGCAAAATACTGTTCAAATATACTTATCCACATATTAAAAGGAAAGAATTTCATCTGTATAAGTCAGCTTTGATGAGATATATTTGGTGTTTTTTCTTTTAGTTTCAATTTACAGTGTTTTTCTTTTCATATACAATGATATTAAAAAGTAAGCAATGTCATTGAGAGGCAATATGGTGCTGGTGAATTAAGTCATTATGTTACTGTTAAAACTGTTGCAATGATCACACTTTTTATTTATTTGTCATTTCACTCACTTTTGCATTTAAAGAAGCATAAGTGACAGTTAAATCTCTTCATAAGTACCAGTTGGCACATATGTGATACTCGTAATGGCATATATATATATATATGTATGAACACACATACACACATATACCTGTATATGCATATTTATATGTCTGTGTGACTGATATATATATATATATATATATATATATATATATATACACACACACACACACACACACACATATATATATATAAGGGAACACACCAGCATATTTATTTCATTCCAAATTAGAAATTACAGTCTAAAAATTATTGCTACTGTGTTTCAT
Source organism: Rhea pennata (assembly GCF_028389875.1). Taxonomy (NCBI): domain Eukaryota; kingdom Metazoa; phylum Chordata; class Aves; order Rheiformes; family Rheidae; genus Rhea; species Rhea pennata. The sequence continues at coordinate 136,907,297 of NC_084664.1, forward strand.
GCATACTTTAATCTTTAATCTCTTTCAGAAAACAGTGCCATCATTTTAGTGACCGGTGTGTTAAATGTGAGGAGCTGGACTCAAATTGTGAACCGTGTTATCGAAGTCAGACCACAAAGAAGAGGTGATGAGTGTTATTACTGAAATTGAAATGATCAGTAAACAGAATCTAGGTCTTAGCACATCATTCAATGTGCAATTAGCAATCATCTAAATGAAGAGCTGGGCATGCAAACAAGAATCCTTTCATAAAAAATGTAAATTTCCAGATTAATTTTTAATCTACACTAAAATGAGTAACAGATTATTTAAATGTCTTGCGGAGTCATCCTTTCCAAAACAGTCTAGGGGTCAAGGTACTTGGGATGGGAAAAGCTATGTATGAGTCTCTTCAAGGCCAATTTGAGTTGAAGAACTAGTGTCATCCATATTCTGTAGTCAAATGATCGAACCAACGGGTTCTACCTCTATGTACGTTTTATTTCTCAATTTATTTTGCTAGACTGCATTTTTTGAAAGACAGTAAAAATTAATGTTTGTGAGGAAAGAGAAACTGACACTGCAGCCCTGCTGCATCCTACAGAAATACCCCCAGGGCACTGTTTTGGTCTCTTTGACCAAAAACTGAAAGGCTCTACAAATAACAGTAACCATATTTTTCAGCGAAACAGCATTATGCTGCTTAGTGTTTTCTGACTGTTCATCTCCACCAGTAATGGTAAACTGTTGGCACTGGTGCTAGGTTTGGCACTGAGAGATTTGTGTTGGCAGCACATGAGCTTCTGAGCTTTTAAAAATAAATTTGGCACTAGTCACTAAAAAGGTTCACCATCATTGATCTAAATTATATTTTTCTTTATCAGCTGACGAGCTTCAAAATTCCTGTCTAAATAAATGCCTCCAGTTTATTTGTATTTTCTTCAACTAGATTAATGCACATAGGAAGAATTCCCCGAAAACATCTGCAAAGTCACTGCATTTTTCATTCACTATCTCTATAAAGCTCACGTCTCCTGCTTTAGTGTGATGTAACTGTTGTTTATTATACTAATCTTAATTATCTCAGTTTTAGCTTTTGCCTCCCACACTTGCTTGTCACCATTGTATCCACGTCTGGTCTAAAACCAGAGCCCCAGCTAGCTGAGGCCAACAGCTGTCTTTTTAGTATCAGGTTCAGACAGAGTCTAGCACAAAGGAGCACCAGTTCCTGACGAGAACCTCAACATGCTGCAGCGTACAGATGTTCGGTATCATAGTAATGATTGTATCTTCCTTATACAGTGATTGTGAGCGAAGCAGTACAGTTTTCAAAGAGTCCTTGTTTTTACTTTTCACAGCAGCTGAAGCAAAGAATACATTTCCATTACAAGATGAAGCTGTACAATCTCATCCAACAAATGATCTCACTCTGACCCTCACACTAACTTTGCTATTAAGCAAAAACAGGCACATTTTCAAATATTGATTCCAACTAATGTCTGATCCTAACAGGCATGATCTTATCAGGGCCCTGCTATAACAGAAGGAGTGTCAGAGTTAAACAGAATAGGTTTAGATACGATCACAATCTTCCTCACCGTGATGTGATGCTATCATTGAGTGAGTATAGTATTCAAAGTAATTATCATTAATAGATATTGGCAACAGGAAAAATGGTCACTGCTGAGATCTAAACAAATTTGTGCCTGATGAAATAAAACAAGATTTATCTGAACAGTGGATATGGATATGTTATATGCCCTAAGAGATTTGCTGCTTTTTTTTTTCTTTAAAATGATGGATATTCAATTAAGAGAGAAATATTGAGTAGCAACGTTGCTACTTTGGCTTGTTCTCTATGTTCCAAGTCTGTTTTGTGGCAAACTGCCACCTTAGCCTTCCTGCTGCTTTCCTGATGTCTATCTCAGCCAGACGTCCCCCACAGTGTTGTGGGGACAGACTGTGGTCCCAGGGTTGACCGGGAGAGCCATGGCCAGAGCTGATGCCATGGTGCCCTTCCTCATTATCAGAGTAGGTAGCAAGTAAGTGTCTTACAAGAGGTGTGGGAAGCGAAGTGTCATCTCTCCAGTCTTTGAACCCTGTGGCTGTTTTCTGATTTGAATTATTCTTTGCAGGAAGTCCTTTAACATGGTGGGGCTATGGGGCTACCCTAAAGCCTCTAACGTCTCTAAGAGCTGGCTGGGCCAAGAGCCACAGGAGAGGTGAGAGGTGCAAGGCTGATAGACATCTTACACTTTTTTTTTTCCTTTTTTCTTCACCATTCACTCTCATCTTACCACACTTTGGGGATTTCCAGGAAAGCAGGTGGTACTGTAAAAGGAAATACCTTCTTTGCTGTGAAAATCTCTATGAAACACTTAAGTCTTTCTCCCTTTGGGGTACATTCTTGCATCTATTAGCATGTAAGGACAAAGCAGCACAGAATCAAAATAATAACTTATAGCCACCAGAAAAAACAAGCTAAAACTACAAGGTTTTCTTTCTCTCCTTGCTTTTCTGCTTCATGTTCTTTATGGTTTTCCTACCCCCTCCTTACCACAAAAAAGCCCTCCTCTTTTCATCTCTTATTTTCTTGATCACTTCCGTAGTACTCTCATGAAGTCTAACCCTCAGCAGAGCTTCACTCCCCATGTCTTTCCAGGTACCCAACCCCCAAATAAATCCCTTGCTCATAGCTGAGACAATTTGTTGCCATTTGTATTACTATCTTTGTTTATATGCAAAGAGTTGCATTCTTAAGCCAAAGGAGCAAAGGAGTCACAGGTTATTGTAGAAAAACCAGCCAACTAGGCCAACAATCAGAGTTCCAAAATTATTTAAATTCACTGCAGCAGCTGCTATTTATAATGAGGTATTCACAAAAGTAACCTAATTTGAGAAAAAAAAATCTATAGCCTAGTACTTCCTACATATATTTAGTCTCACTGATTTCAAAATTTGCTCGACTGGATAGCATATTTGATGCCGACATACCACTCCCGCAAAATGTTTCAACAAAAATAAGACATAGCAAAAAAGTATAAATCTAAAAACTTTTCACTAATCATCATTAGAAATAAGCAAAAATGTGCAGCATTCAGAACTAAAAAATGGCACAATCAAATTTCCAAGGAGTAATGCTCTCTGCATCTATTGTGATAATAGCACTGAGCTCTAATATGCCATTTTTCATCCTTACCGCGCTTACAGACATTAGCTAATTAAATCAAATTTTAAAATATTTATTTTCTAAATTAAGAGGGTACTTGCAAAGATTGCCCAAATATTGCTCTTATAGACAAAAACCCACATGCAGCTTCTCCACTTATCTTCATGTATTCGTCTTCTCAAATGTGTGATTACCTCCAGAGCACTGAAATCTTTTTGATAATCGCTGAAGATGAATGTATCAGGACAATCAGCAGCATATGGAACACAGAGCGCTGCCAGATGTTAACACACTAAAATAAAGCAGAGCCATCCAAGTCCTCCGTATCTTGTCTAAAAATAATACACTCATTGACCTTAACCCTATCAGACCAGTCCCATCTTCAAGGTCAAATACAATAACAAATATTTATCTTATATACATGGGTTTAGCGGCATGAAACGCTAAGCATACTTCAGTCCTACTGCTCTGAAGGAAACATCGGAGTGCTCAGCACCTCCTGCTGGTTTCAGAACAAGGTAAAATGAAGTCCTAATATTAATTACCACTTAAAAATTGTGATTACTGAAGATTTCATTTCATTGCTTTTTTTTTTCTTCAGAGACCGTACACGGAAATAAACAAACACCTAGCAAAAGTCAAGAATACAGGTATCTAAACCGTGATCGCTAACAGATGCTTCATTTGGGAAAGTCCTGCATCTTTTCTTCGTTGTCTTGAAAAAATAACTTTAACAATCCTTGTTAACCCTCCAAAATTTGGCGTGATCATACCCACACAGCTTGCGGCTGTGCATCTTGTGAGGCTGAATACCTCAGCGCTGTGCGCCATGGTACCAAAGGCCAGATCCTGAACCTGCGTACTTCCCCACACCTTGCAACCATCCCAAAGAAGACTTTAAAGTGTTCCTGTCCAATGTGACAGCCAGAGACAATTCCATTCTTTATGGTTAAATACGAAAAACATAGAAAAGACTGAGAATATAATGCATGTATTTCTGAAAAGAAGATTTCACGAGAACTCATAATTACAGTAGCTATAGTGAGCAAGAACTAGATAGTCTTTAGACTCAAGTCAATATCTTTGGCATGACTGACAAGGAAATGCTTATTACTAAACGGCTCACGAAGGCCGTTTAGTGCCACATATGTCACTCGATAGAGTGAGCGTTAGTAGGTGCTACTACAAAGCCGCTTTAACACTGCAACAAGTGCTAACAGTGGGTTTGGGTCCGAGAATGCGAGGAATGTTAAGGAGAGACAACCACACCAAGTGGTCTCACATTTGTTAGAGGGCAACTTTCAATATACGGATATTGTTTTCATTTTCCACTCTGCAACAAAGTGTTAAATCTGGAGGGGAGAAACATTTCCAAAATTCACCAATGCACGTATAGTCATTTACTACATGGAGGTACTTACTATTGCTTCTGTACGCATTAAAGGGATTTACTAGCACAAAAATATTACCATAAAATGAGCATAGAGGATGCCAACAGCCTCCTCACAAATGTTTCCATATCCAACCCATGATATGTTTGTTCCCTGTTTTCCAGCCTGCCTAATCAGGGCACTGGTACCTGATAGTGGATGACTGACTAAAGAAATCAAGATCCAACTTACTCCCTGAGGCATGCTGTACCACCAGATCAAAGTGCACATATTTGGCATCCTGAAAATGCAATACCATTACTTTCACTTCTCGATTCTCTGACACAGAAACCCAGGACAATGATCCTCATAAATCTGACAGTATTTCTTAAAAAAAAAAAAAAAAAAAAAAAAAAAGAGGTTCAAAATACTTAGAAACAAAGTCCGTCCTAAGTAAAACTGAAAAAATGCACTGAAAAAGCTATGTTGATTTAAAATGTGATTGTCTGGGGCATGTTAATTCTACTTCAGTAAGCAAGAAAATCTGTGGGAAGGGAGAATATTCAGAAAAAAAAAAGAATTACAGGCATTTAGGAAGGGAATGCCAAAGAAATATAGATGCTTACTTTCTTATCTCCCAGCAAGCCTGTGTTATATTTCAATTAGATTTTGAAATTGGAATCCTATACTGATGCAACCAACTGTCTAGCTTGCTGCAATGTCCCGTCTGCCATTTTTACAAAGCCGATGTCTTATTCTGGTCTTTCAAAGCCAATCTTAAAAAGTTTTAGCTAGCCACAGACCTCTTTGGGCAGCCAAAGAGCTGAAGATGGGTGCAAATATTTCACAGACTCACGGTGCCAAAGGAGAGACCACGATCACCTGGTCTGTTTGCTTCCCCCACGCTGAGGTTGAGCTGCGACTAGATCATTCCCATCACATTTGTCCAGCCCGTTCTTAAATCTACCAGTGACAGATTTCATACAGCCTTCTCCAGCAAATCTGTTCCAGCATTTCATGATCATTACCATTAGCAAGATCCTTCTAATATCTAGGTGTCCCTTGCCAATCTCTAAGCCTACTATCGCAGCTTCACGTAACACAACCCATCCTTCCACGAATCCCAGTCACGACCACTTTCTCCTCAACAAGTTGTCCAGTCAGTTCTGTCCCTAAAGCAGTGTTAGCTGTGCAAGGAGGTGGCACTTGTCCCAACATAAGGCAGTGTGGGATGAACACCAGCGACACTGCTCTTGTGAGCAACAGGACACAGCAGCGGGCACCTGCGGGTAACGGAGCTGGTGGCAACTCCTGCTCTGGGAAGCGAAACGGAGGCAAAAATACTCTACTGCAGGTATTACAGGCGAGGTGTACAGGATGAAGATGGTATTTTGGCATGGAGTAGAGGAGATGGTTAGACTGAAGGAATGGAATGAGAAGAGACACAGGAATAATGTAAAATAATTGAACCCGAAAAGACAAGAACTGTGTCTGGAACAAATATAAATAACAAGATCCAATATTTAATAGGTTAAATATAACAACAGCCAAGAGGAAGAAATACTATAAAAGCAAAGAGATATAAAACAAAGATATACTATGAGGTTCACAGTGAAAGAAAAAAATTAGCAAAAGCAGAAGCAGGCCTGCTTCTACAGAAGCAGAAAAGAAGAAACTGGGGTATTTTGGATTTACTATTGTTTTCTACTTTACTGCTCTCTTCCCTCTATGCTAATTTGTCCCAGTTTTCTTTCAAAAGTGAGGACAACAGCTTGCAGGAGGGGGGGAGAGGAAAGACTCCTTCCTCACCTCCCCAGCTCTGAGGCACACCTCCCTCAGTTCCTCTAAACTTGTCTTTAATGTCCTCACACATTGCAGGAGTTCCAGTTTTGTCTTTTGAAAAAATTGGTCACTCATCCTACAGATCAGAGACTGTCAAGTGGCACAGAAAGATTTAGGGGAAAAAACAAACAACTTTGGGAAATGCTTTTACGAACGATGTATTTATAAATATGTACATAAATTATAATAAATATTAAGGTGCAGGACACATTTATTCCAACAACATTCTCTTCTACACTACACAAATATACATAAAAATTAAATGCCAAAAACAAGATATAAACTACTAATCTGTGACAGGGGATATTTTAAATTATAAGACATTTTCTCAGAGTGACAATAATCTACATAAACTACGATGATATCTCAAACACGATATAGTTTATTCTAAATGCATCAGTGGCATTCAGACTGCTATCTGTCCCTAAAAGCATAGAAGAAGAGGAAATTATTTTGTCTATGTTAAACTAGATTATCCCCTAAGCATGTTAAAAGAGCTTAACAGCAAATATTAAAATGTATTACTACAACTATATTTAATATTTGGGACACAAATGTGAAACAGTATCAAGTCTAATGAGGTTCACTCATTTTACCTTATTCATTTTCAATGAGTAAAATATCAGAACATGCAGAACATCCTGTAAATAGAAGTAATGTTCAGGTAGAGTACTAGTTGGGCAAGTCTCCCTATCATTTCTTCCAGCCTTTCCACCACAGCAGGCAGCCTGGGAATGTGTTAGAGAAGGCAGCGGCGACAAACGACGTCACCTCTTGTGCTTTTCACAGCAGGCACCTAATCATCTTGTGAACCTGAGGAGCTACCGCAGGATTAGATTGATGAACTTGTTCTCCGGGCTTGATAACTGAAGCCCTGGACATTTACCAACCTCACTTAGCAGTTAAGGTCTCAGGCAAAGCTGTGCAATGCCTGTATTTTAATGGTGCAAAGCAGATCTGCTGCATCTGGAAAAGGACAAGTTTTGCTACTGGCTGTGTGATGTTACAACATCATTAGCAAAGCTTCTATAGTTGAACTGAGAAGAAAGTTCAGCAAAATGTTAGTATTTCAAATAAAAACCCAATTTTTAGGACCTAATAACAATATTTTTCCTGCCTAGAATATGTTGTATCTTACGTACTTGTAAATACAATTTATAGATACAAATATTGCAATTTATATATATAAATAAACACACAGAGGGAATACACACTGTAATAACTATATTTAATATAAATATTGAGGGGTTTTTTTACTACAAGAAATACTCAAAAACAGACCTTCACAGAATACAGTCAATTTGGCTGGTACTGAAATAACTAGAAATACTTCTCATTTCCATCATTCTTGAAAATTTATAGGTATTTCTATTAACAATATTCAGAAACAAAGGGAACTGATGTTTGGAATTTTGATCGTTATGTTTTCTTTAGTGAAGTAAGCAGCAAGAAGCCACTGTCTTCACTGAAACCACAGGTTCCTTCTTTCAGTTGAAGACATTTTCTCATTTGAATGAAAACAGAAAATAATTTCAAACCTAGTCCCACAAGTATTACAGAAAACATTCATTGATGTTTTCATAATCCTACCTCATTTGTGTCTAAATAACGCACTGATTAAAGCACAAGCAGTACTACACTTCCACACACAACAGCATTATCGTGTTTTCTTTCCTCTAACAACATACATGGAGGCTAACAACTCTTGGGCAGGAATAGCTTTACGTGCACCTGCAGCAAAGAAACCCAGGAGCACCCAAGAGCTTGAAATACACTACTTTCAGATTTTTCTTTCCAAAGGTCAAAGAGATAATATAAGTTTCGATGCCTTTCTTTCAGACTGTCCTAAGTACCAAATTCACAGCTTAACAGAGCAAACACATAGCATGCACCTTCATAGTTTTATGTTCCATTAAAATGATGAGACTAGAGTTTCCCACACTTGTCCTGTCGAAGTGTAACTACTGAAAAAAATGTGTTAATATTTTAGAAACAGAATTTTCTCTCAGTTAAAAAAGAGCTGTGGAGTTGTTTAACATTTGGTGAGAAGAAAGCTATTTCAGTAACTACTGAATATTTAAGTCTGACATTTTATAGCTGCTTAGTCTATAATAATACAAATGTTTTGTAAATAAGACAAAATATCTTTATTAAAAGCACGCATTTTTAAAATTTCCTCAGAAAAATCCTTAATGTTTAAACCCTCAGCTTCAACACACATGTTGTACTCGTGCCTGTTAGGTATTTAAATGTCCTGAGCTACCCGAATGTTCTTAGAAAGAACTAATTCAATTATTTACCACACCCAAAGCCTTTAAGTAAGACGCATCCTGTTCTAACAGTTGGCTTACAAAATTAGCAAGATCTACAACAATACCAAAATGAATTGCAGCATCTTGACGCATAAGGTGCAGAGGCGATTCGAGCAGATGGCCGTAGTCCAGCGGTGCGAGAATACGTTGCCAGCGCGCCGCTGACCGCAACGATTCGTGCTAACTTTAACACGAGAGCTGACCTGTGTGCCACGCTGGAGCACGCTCTCCTCCGCTCCTCCCCGCAGCCGCCCGCCGAAGAGGCTCGCACTCGGGCTGCCAGCCCGGGCCCCCCGGCGCTCCTCCGCCCAGGCTGCCCGGCACCGCTCGCGGCAGCCGCCGCCGGGGGCACCCCGCCGCACACCCCCGCTTCCGCGAGCGCCGCCCCACCGACACGAAGCTTGCCAAAGTGGGGCAGTTCACCGAGATTTCTCCCAGGGAATTGATTTAGTTTAAGGAGAATGACTGGTAATATCTATTATTCAATTATGGTACTATTAGAATAAAATCTGCTTAACGGAGATGCTTACGGCAAGTACCAAGAAACCAAATTATTTTTAACAAGTTTTTTAAGTGACCAGTGGTAGTTTTCAATAAATCACAGATTTGCTGTTTTGATAAACAGGCATGAAAATGAACCATGGGCATACGAATATATAAGAAATATACCTGAAATAAAGGTTAAAACTAACCCTTAAGAAAGGGCTTCAGTCAGGGGAAATTCAAATAGATCCTATGGAAATAACTGCCATTGACTTAATATTAAATTTTGGAAATCATCAATTCAGAAATAAAGAAACTAAAAGGAACAATGCAATCTCAAACCTGTCTCCCCGAGAACATTTGTTTAAAAAATATACATGTGTATGTCCCTCCAATGTTTAATATCTTGAAATTTAGATTATGGTATATTTTTGCAGTATCAATAGCAGTGCACTAATAGAGTTTATAGACATTGCATGATCAGTGTGACCCTTTTTGTATGGAACATGTTGTTTTATCACCTACACCTATTCTGGCAATTCTCTCCTCAAGTCTGAGATAACCACTTTTGTCTTTTCTCAGAATTTGGTGTTTATGCAGATCATTACCACATGTTGTAATATCGGTCACATCTTTTAAATTAACTCTTTTGTATAAATGTAAACAAAAGAATAAAAATAACATTTTTTTTCTTGAGAAAGGAAGTGTCTGAGCTACAATCACAAAACTTTCTACTATACAAAGGTCTCTACAAAGTTTTTCTGTCTTTTCAGGTGTCCCCTCACCTGCATATCCTTGTGGCACTTCATAAAAGACGAGAGACTGTTTTCAAAGGCCACTGTGGATGTGAATTTCTGCATCACACCAACACATCTCAGCTTTTTTAGGTGACTCAGTTTGTGTAAGATGGTCAACACTGGTACTTTCTTGGTGCATCAGTATATCACCATAAGCGTAATACAGTTCGTTAACCAGAAATGCTGTTATATTAAAGTCTCTTAGTATTTGGGACAGAAATCACCATTTCCAAACTACAGTTTTAAACACGAAAAGCCTCACAGTACCAACAGTAAAAAATGAGAAAGAAATCTTCTGTAGTTATTTAAGGTACTCAAAGGCATAAAACTGTTAAAATAAAAATTAGAATCAAGGCTCATTATTCAAAAAATATTTTTTGGAATTAAATAAGAAAGTGACTACGTTAATAAGAGCCAAATCTCCCATTTGCAAGTAAATGCCTAAAGATGAAGATACCTTACACATTCCAGCGTTTACCTTAAACTCCTAACAGAAATCACTACGTTAGCAGCAAACCACAGAGCACCTAAATGCAGGCTCTCCCGGAGGCTCGCTGAGAGCACCTCCGCCCACAGCGACTACTGAATGCTCACACTGCACCCGCAGAGATTAGAAGTTGCTGCGTGCTACAGACACGGCTTTTTTGACCTGCAGTGACCAGCCACCGATTACCTTCACTGCCCCCTGGACCTCGGCTCCCCGGCCGGTGCCGGCACGCCCCAAGCGAGGCTGCTCGGCCAGGAGAGCTTCCATGAGGGCAGCTTCGGCGCTCAACCTTCCACATCCCATCAAAGGGTCTCCGCTGTATCCCGTTGCCTGCCTGGCCCAACGCTGCGCACTTCGCTCCCACGGATTCCCTCCACGGCCGTTTTGAATCCTCTTTTCCTTATCAGGCTGATACAGGCCCGCACCCCGCTCTCCTCCCTACGAGAAGGCTACAACAACGCGGGGGCCGGATCCCGCGGCGCACTGTTTTGCTTCACAAAGCCCTGCCATGGGGCACAGATTAACGCCAAGGAACAGATGGCTGCAGCCAAGGGAGAACATTTTTCGGAATGCCTCCACTTGATTAGTGAAGCGATGGCAAGAGCCACTGTTTGACGTTCATCACGGGCTCTGCAGGCTCTGCCACTTCCCTGGAAGCACTGACTGCCGCTGGAAACTGTTCGAAGTATTGTTTTCTTTGAAGGATCTCATTCCCTCAAAGTTGTAAAAGAATACAAAAAACCCCAGTAGCATAGCTGCATCTGAAGACGGAAAATACTTGTATCTGGGAAAAAGCAAATAGCCTTTTCTTAAATAACCTGTCATGACTTGAATTTGGAGCTACTTAGGTAGCTGTACTTATGTAGCACAACTTTTTCTTTTATTAGTTTCCAGGATCAGCCTAGAACAGCCTTCCATTTATCTCATCGTCCTGTTCACATTATAATTGATATTTGTGCAAATCCACTTTCCAGTTAAAGACAGGATTCACCACCCATCAGCTTCATGCTTAGAAATACATTCCTGTCTTCCTGTAGGTACTAGGAGCTACTTCACTCTCAGAGTGATGTAGCAAAGTGCACAGTTGGGGCTCTCCTGGCAAAATTAGCGATTAAATCACGCTGCCTTCCCTTTAGAACCGAGTTGTCACTAACAGGAGATAGAAGAAACATTGTACAAAGCTCTTAATATGTTCTGTTTGTCGAAACAGCAAGATAATAAAATCTGGAAATATGTAGCTGATGTCTTTTTACTTTAAAACAAGAGAACAACCCCTTATTTTATTACACTTCCAAGGCTTGAAAAGATTATGTCTTTTTCATCTTTCTAAGAAATCTCTTCCATTGTATTTCTCTTGCAGTCCTAGAGAATTAATATAGATTTTTGTCAAATGTAGGCGTGATAGAAATTTTGTTTAACCATTGGTCTCTGAGTACTGTCATGGTTCTACTTTAAAACACTGTCATCATTTTCTTGAGACTATCAACTGCCCTGCTCATAGCAGACATCAAGTGGAAAGAACTGGAAGGTAATAACCTGTATGTCCAATTGTGCATACAGATACAAACTCCATGCAAGCGCCTGACAGAAGAAGAATTTTGTCCATTTGGCAAAATTATGAGGAACAGAACATTAAAGGTATCTAAATATTAGACCTATCTATCCAAATATAACAAAAATATCTAAATAAATATATACATATTTGGATAGTGATTTAAGAACAGGAGTTAAATCGAAGTTAAATGCCTAAGCAATGTTTAAGATCTGAGACTGGCTCTTTGTTTTTAAAAAACAACATTCTTCAGCTTTATGGTGGCTTCATGGAGACTTTTCATCAACAGTAATAGTTGTAATGTAACATGACAAATTATTTCATAAAGGGTATCGATCACTTTGGAATTCATGAGCACTAGTCAACTAGTAGATGAGAAAATTGAGAACTTTATTAGTCATTGGGCAGTCTTTAACTCAACCATTAGAATTTAAGTCTTCTAAAGTCCTGATATGGACAGTGCTTCACCAAATCTGACAGTGCTGAGGCACTCCTCATGAAGTCAGCAACAGCCACTTCCCCCACAACTTGAAAGAGCACTTAAATCCATTGGTAAAGGTACCCAGCCTTACATTATTCTGAGATGTATATTGGCAATATTCTTCAAGACAGAAATTTGAAAGATCTAAAAAGTATTTGACATCTGACACAGTGACTCAGTTAATTATCATGCTGCATTAATTAGCTTGCTGAATCTCCTGAGCCAACAGCAATGAGTCTGTATTCAGCACCATAGCACTGCTTGAAACATGAAGAGCTTCAGCAAAAAGCTAGCAAGTAGACCATACATAGCACTGTAACAGTAACCTGTTATAGTTAGGTAAGTGAATCCTGTGAGGCAGAGTAAGTGTCAAGCCACCGCTAAACTTCAAGTAAAGACAGGTAAGACACTTGTAGCCAGCCACAAATACACTTTACAATAAAGAAACTGATTGCAAAAATTGTGATATCCACTCACCTGAGGTTCACCAAATGTTTTTTCCTCTCCCTACCAAAACTTAAAAGATTTTCTCCAAAGATTATTTGATAACAGCACAATGTTTGAAGTTCTCATTCAGAAATGGACTAAATCAGCTGTCAGCAGCTGATGTGAAACTATGATTAAATCCTAGGGAGGTAAAACTTTACCCAAATGAGCTTTCAAAAACAGATATAAATAACTTAAGCAAACAAACATAGCTCCTCTTATAAACAACAAAGAGCATGTATGCTAGTGAGAAAAGTAATCAATTGTGTCAAGTAAACAGAAAGATCATAAATAAAACAGAACCATTTCAAGAAAAGAAGATAAAAAAAATATGTAGAAGCTGGCACTGGGTTTGTGTTACTTAAACAGTAAATTAAAAGAAATACATGAAAAGGTTTACATTTCTTTACAAAGCATTTTTAAAAAGGTATGATTACAGGAAGCATTTCTGATATTCAGGAAAGAGAAACAGTACTTAGAATCATAGAAAAATTCATGCTGGAAGGGACCTCTGGAGGTCACCGAGGCCAAACTCTTGCTGAAATCAGAGCCAAATTCCAAGTTAGATCCAACTTCGGAGTCAGATCAGATTGCTTAGGATCATACTCTGTGAGTTTTGAATATCTCAAAGGACAGAAATATTTAGGGAGCAGGAGAACATTGATAAGGACGAGAATTCTGTTTACAATTTTTTTTCTGATTTCAAAATGCATTTTGCCTACATGAAGCAATGATGTCTGATAATAATAGCTTCGGTGTTACGAGTCAGTCTCCATCATCTCCCACATTCAAATATTTGCTTTATGTCTTATATACCTGAAGGAGTGGTAGAAGTGGACAGAGCAAGAGGGGCAACATATTATGAACATTTTTCTTTATGTATTATGTGGACAATGACTAAGGTTTCTATTGCAAGAAGACTGACGAGAGTAATAGTGGTAAAACCTTAGCAAATTATTTCAATTACAGCTAGTTGTAGCAAACAATATTTTATGAAAAACAATATGTGAGTGCTGATAGACTAAAAACAAAACAGATGATGAAACAGAAATGAAATATAATAGATGGAGAAGAGCAAATGGAGACAGGTTTTCAAACAGTCCCTTCCTTCTTAACAACAGGAGGTTTTGAGCATCCGGCACTTTTGAAAATCCATCCTTTGCTCAGGTAACTGAATGGGAAATCTGCCCTGGATTGGGAATGTTGAACTCTTGCAAACTTAGACAAGTTTCCATGACATTTTCTGTAGTAACTCATTAGCACATTTAAAATCAAGATTTTAAATGGCTACTGTGTACCCATAAAAATATAGAGCCTCTTTACAACTTCAAGAAGCATAGTTACAGAAAGTTATATGCACACTATCCAGCAAGCTTTTAAAAACTGAACGCCAATTTATAGCCATAGGTTCTCCAGGGAGGAGGCAGAGATCCCAGCTGCCCCGTCCACATCACCCTGGCTCCGATACGTTCAGCTGCTCAGCACTTCCCACCCATGAGCGCTAGCATCGCTTCTGTTCAGGTCCTCCAGTGCTGGGGGGGAGGGGGAATACTCCTGACTTTTCGAAGTTCAACTTCTCACTTTGTAGCCGAGTTGTATCTACCCCAAATGTATGTAACAGATTCCAGTAAAATAGTTCCACAGTTCTTTATGTTAATGAGTTCATGCAAAATCTGGAGTATCAAATTGCGATACAGCTGAGAATAAACACTTCTTTAGCAGTATCCTACAGGGTAATGTAAATTCTGGGATTCTCTAAAACTCTTCTGCTACATATGTTTGTTTATTTTTCCATTAAAGGGTTACCTTTACGGATGTTGTCACAAAATTAATCTGAACTATACATAAATAATACTGAAGCTCAGACTTAAAATCAGCACAAACAAAAATGAAATGAAGACCTAGGAACAACATGATTTTCAGTGCACTAAACTGAGTTCAGGAAAGCATTACTTATAAGTACTACGGCCCATATACTTTCTGCAATTATAATAAAATAAAGAATAATGAATATATTATATAACAGGTGCCTTTCAATATATTTCAAAGTAATTTTAAATTGCTGAAAGATCTTGCTGTGTTCAGTAGCCTTAACATTATGGCAAACTTAATGGACTTTAGTATAAATTAATGCACCTATTTATTTTCTATATCATACATTAATACAAATTAAATTCTCAGCAACTAATGCTAAGAAACTTATAAA
This sequence comes from Rhea pennata, assembly GCF_028389875.1. Taxonomy (NCBI): domain Eukaryota; kingdom Metazoa; phylum Chordata; class Aves; order Rheiformes; family Rheidae; genus Rhea; species Rhea pennata. The sequence continues at coordinate 136,922,461 of NC_084664.1, forward strand.
ACTGCACTCAAAATCAGGTATTTTATTAAAACCAAAAAGCGCTGGTTTGGCTTAGTAAACAAAGAAGTGACATTTTTCTTCTATAAAATAACTAGTTTAGTATTATTAACCTGTGCTCCAAATAACTTTACGTGGATGGTTGCCACAGCTGACCTGGTCGGAACAGATCCAGACACGACTGTCCGTGAGAGCGAACAACGCCTGTTTCGAAATGCTCTGTTTGAGCAATAACCCAGGCTATTCCCTGCAGAATGACACACAACGTAACGAAGCCAAGCGTCGCCGAGCGCCTACATACCAAGGTGTTATTATTCAGGTCCATCTTCCCAGCGAAAGGCCCCCACGTTGTTCCAACCGGGAGCTGCTGCCGGCTCTGAATCTTGCGCTCCCCGTCTTTCTGGAACATCTCCAACTCTCCTGCAAACAAAGAAAACAAGCAATGTTTAGAGGACTTGCACTTGTGCCTTGACAACAAGCACCTCTGCCTTTGTGCTTGCTTTACGTGCACAATGTTCTGCGGACGCGTATAATGAGAATTAATTTGGCGTGCCTGAAAAACAACTGATCTTGTCATCCTGCAAAAGAAAAACAAACCTTTTTCCTTATAATTATATTCGTATGTGGTGGAGAAAGTCCCGCTCCTTTCTTGCATTTTTTCACACACATTATAGTTCGAAGGAATTTTTTATTGTAAATCATCGGGAATGAGTGAGAATAGTGGTTTCACAAAAGTTCTTAGGAAATGCTGAGGAGGGGGAAGGTGACAGATGAAAAAGAGAAACTGGAACAGTACGCACACCTGGTGCATTAACCTCCTTGATGCATTTTCACTGTCACGAAGACCACATTCTGAAGCATTCAGCTACTAAAAATTTTAGAGATATACTTTTTTTTTGCATTTATAGCAATATAAATCCAGAGTGACTACACTGATGTTGGAGGAGCTACTAGATACATTTACTAGAATTTGAAAAAGTTGTTTTGAACCAAATGAACTTTTACAGCAATAATAGTTTAGAATTAGATTCAAAATAATGTAATTCGTTATATTAAGGTTTTAACACCGAATGTTTAAAAATGATGGGCAGTATAGAGAGTGATAATTTCTTTTTCCCTCTCTGAAGTGGCTTTGTGTGAGCTAATTTTTATTTATTTTTTAAGTGAACTTTATTTTTGAAAGTAGCAACAGCAACATTAACATTTAAAGTGTTAGCTTAACTTACTATTAACTTTCCCGTTCTTTTGCAGGAAACGAGAAATACAAACAAGCAATTGTTCATTGCCTTAGAAGGAAAAACAAAATTCTACCACCTGTCTCCCAATATTTTTATTTTATTTTATTTAAGAAAAAACCTCTGACAACTCTTCTTTGCAAAGTAGTCTCTTCAATAGTCTATTTTTCTGTGAATAAATTTTTCCGGTACAAATGTAGCAACAGTTATGTTCATATACAAAATTTCTAACATTTTAGAAAAAGCAATGCAAATAAATTTTGTCTTCAAATTTTAAGGAGGGGAAGATGGGGGACTGATCTCTGTTTCTCTTATTAGACACTGAATCAATTTTTATGTGCTGTCATTCTTCCAGGCTTTGGCCTTGCAAGGTGTTCAGGCTGAAAATCTGGTTTTGCTGCAGTGTGTAACGGAGCTGATGCAGATTTCACTGCAGCCATGGTCTCACCCTACCTGTTTTCCACATACGGTCTTCTTCCACTGCGATATCAATCAGATGAAAACAGTAATTCCTGCCCTTTGCCTCAGTACGTCCCTTCTCAACAACTCTACCCCAAATCAGCCCCGTGCTTCCGCACAAACAGCGCAAAGTCCAACTAGGCAATAAGTAAACTCGTCCCAGATTTAGAACTGGCAATTGCGGAGAGATCGGCCTTGGGCCGGAGGAAGTGAGTAACTCCTGCTGGCTCGCAAGCAGCCTCCACATACTTCCCCAAACCAACCATTCCCACGAACGCCTGCATGTGCGCTGCAGTCGCACGGGGAAGGTTTTCCTCGTCCTTAGGAGTTAATCTTGACCATTTTCCAAAGAGAAGATTTGGCTCCAGCTTCCATTTTCAAGCAAAGAAATCTGAATTTCACCTCCGAGCATTGCAGATTACAAAACGATTTACAACGGTTCACCAGATCCCTTTTGCAAACTGGGATGTCAAATGTTCTGTGAAATACAGCTGCACCAGTTCACAAAAGCTTGTATATGTTTGTGGGTGAATTCTCATCATGATGGTGCTATGGTATTTTAAAAGGCACTACATAAACAGGAAAGGCTATAGATTAATTACATATAATTCATACGTGGTATACATGTGTGCATAAATATATGTGTGTGTGTGTGTGAGTAAAACATATATTTTCCTCCCCTCACAAGCATGTTGTCACAAACTGAATTAATTAAAAAAAATATTTTTATATGTTAATTATAGAAGACAGGAATCATTCCTGTATTGCAAGGCAACATGTTGATCACTTACATACACTGCAGCATTTTCTCTCTACAGAAAGATGAAAACTGTAGCATTTGCTTGCTTTTACACACTAAAAAACAGCCATGTCTATGGACATGTCACATTTAACTGATACCAGAGGAATCATGAGAATCTTTGAAAACCCTTTTAAAAAATAATTCAGCCTCCCTTTCTGCCACTGACATTTTTCATTTGAAAAGGGTTCAGACTCAGTCAAACAGTGACTCCTTATCTGTACCTGTGGATTTACAAGCAGGCCTGTCTTTTAATGGATTAAGAATGACAAACTTAGGGCAGATCATCCAGTGATATCCAAAAACCTACCTAAGTTTTAAGGTACACATCATCATATTTTATATTTTAAATAAGATTGGCAATATTAACCTTATCTTTAAAGATGAGTTAGCAAAGATAAGTTTAGGCTTGAGGCAGACATTAAAACAAGCATTCATTTTCCCAAACTGTGTTTTTTTTGCTTTTAATTGTAAATTGAGTAAGTTAATGTGTATTCATTTCTTTTATTCTTTCTTATTACAGTTGCAATTTGTAATTTGGGCTATCTATTTACATATATATATATATATATATATATATATATATATATAAATATACTGAAATGTACTCCAGATGGAGTAACATTATGCTAAATTGTACTGAAACCGTTGTAATTTTGCCCTCTGAGAACATCGTAACAGAGAGTAGTAGATTACAGGGTTACAAAACACTTTGCATCACAAACTTTTTTTCCTGTGATCCTAATTTTCCAGAAACAGTAAATCCATGGCCATCTTTGTCAGGAGCGGTTTTAAAGCTATGGGCTATACAAGTGTTAGAGTTGGGAAAGACAACCTGCCCATGTGTTTTAGCAAACGAATGCGCTTTAGCTATGATTGTACAAGGTGCAGCGTGTTACAATTTAACTCTTGACAGAAGTATTTTTCTTATTTGAAATCTTTGTTTGTTTAGGGGAAACAAATTACCACTATGAAAGCTGTATTAAAAAAAAAAAAAAAAAAAAAAAAAAAAAAAAAAAAAAGACTTGCTACAAAGCAAGGTCTACGAAATTTTTTTTTAACCAGAGCCTGAGTCTTTACCCCTTTTGTAAAATCACTGGATACGTTCCTTTGTCTGCCCTAAGCAGAGGAAAGCCAGGGGCTGGTACAAGGGTTTGCAGAAGAAAGATTACAAATGTCACTGTTAAAAATCCTCCTCCGACCACGGAGCAGGAGTCTCCAACTTCACTGCACTCATTTACAACATTTTGCTCCTCGGGAATTTTAGGTTTGGCAAATGATACGGAAATGATGGCAGCCAATGGGCCCAATGGAAAGAACGGGGCTCCGCTGCGCTCAGGATTTGGCCTCCTGTGTGCAGAGGGCTTTTAAACAGGGCAAGCGGCAAGCGCCACACCTGAGCCCCACAGCAGCTTGTTTGCTTTGGGAAGAGATCCTCTCCCAGTGGCTGTGGCTTTGTAATTACAAACATCTGAAAAAGCGGTCGGGAAGGCCAGGAGGAGTACTACGCCCCCTCAGTCTCAGAAGCAGTTCAGATACAAGTCGGAAGGGCTCTGTAGCTAGTGTCCTCTGCACCTCTGCTCAGCACCTTCTTCACACACTACCTGACACACATCGGGGAAGGGATGAGCAGCGGCGGTTTTACTGCCGTATCACCACTAACAGTAAAAGGTGTAAAGACTCAACTGGCACTGATTTTTCAGAGGTGTCTGTCCATGGAGACTCCAAAGACTGGAGGAAAATGAAGCCAGATAAAGGACGGAAGACTGCTACAGCTTCCTAACTCGGTGCTCCAGCCCAAAAGCGAGCAGAAAATTCTGTGCTGAACACAGCAGTTTCTCGTGATCGTATTTGCAGCAGACCACCTCAATACAGAACACCAGATCTTTCACTTAATAGTAAATTTAAGCACATGGAATTCATAGACACCCCTGGAATGAAGTATGTGATATACTTCATGATTCCTACGGCAAAGTCAGAGAGGCAGTTACATTCTGCTGCCTTCATCCCAGATCCCTCATCTGCCTCTTCTACTGAGAGGTACAGCAAAAAGCAAAACAGAAGTAGCACTGGGAAATACAAGTACAAAGGAAGCAATGCCCTGACTCTAAGGTTTGCAAAGTTGGGTAAAAAAAAATGAATTAATAGACATTCTTTTTAGTGATATTTACCTCAGTTTTCCTTGCTACCGAGTAAATATTTTTTTTCAGCTTGTTCTTCAGGAACACTTATTTCCAGCTTACTGAGTAAGTTTATACAAAATATTTGAGACACATAGTATGGGCTAATCAATTTTGGTAAAAGATAATGCTGTTAGTGCTGTGGGCTGTTTCTCTTATCTTGTTGATGTAGCATACTTTTAAAGTCTGTGATTACTCAAAGACTTATGATAGCTGCACTGTAAAAGAAGCCCCAAGTCATGACTCACTGCTACAGCAACAAAACATCCCATGGCTTTTAAGATATTAGGCCACCTTGGTGGATACAAAACCAGAATGAAAGTACTAAATTTAGATTTTTTTTTCCTTATATAAACATATTGTTTTAGGGATGCCACATAGGGACATCGGAGGTAGAGAGGTCACTTTAAATTCTTCTTCTGCAGAAAAACGATGATAATTTTAAAAAAATCCAGAAAATATGCAGCATACTGCAGAACCCAATAAGCTTTTGGCCCTTAACAGGACTTGACCGTAGTTCAAATACCAGAAGAATTCAACTGTAAATGGTATTTTTGAATACAATAATTCTGGCTTTCATCCATCTGCCCACATTCTGGAATAAGAAACAAGGGAGTCAATATCTGAAGGTGAATGATGAACAAAGTTTTGCAGGAGAAAGAGAGAACTACTTTGTTAAGAAATAAGTTTATCCAGGTTTATAAATGTTTAACATTTCTAAGCAAATCACTGATAGCTTTGACAGCAGCTTTTTATCAGGAACAGCTTTCTAAGTGGAGCCAGTTAAGAAAAAGAATGAGAAAGCCCTTCCTCTGCTATAATTAGAGATTGGTTACTTGACATCATAGGGCTCTACCTATTTCCACTAGCTAATGGCTCCTCTTTGTGTATTTTCTATGCAGAGCCACTTAGCTCTTTCAATGAGTATTTTTTTATGGCAGAGATATGGTATATGTTGCAGTTTCAAAGAAAGACTGCCCTGAAGTCAGATTGAGTGAGTGAAAAGCACTCTCAGAAGTTCATAAGCATTGCCAAGCCCAAATCCCAAGGTCTGCTTCCCTTGCTGCATGCACAGGAAGAATCAGAGATTAATATTTGACTGGTGATCATCTCTGTTACAGCTATCTAGTGCAGGTACTTTTGCACACAACAGTTCAATGCAGAGAACTATCCCATTTATACTTCCATGATACTTAACAAGGTAGTTCTCATATACAATGATTGTACACTTGCTTGGCAGACATAAGCTGCATTATTGAGATACCTCGTCTAAATTCTCCTCCCTCAATTTTCAAGTCTCTGAGACATAACACACACTAAACTACAGTTTTGAACATAAACTTGAAATACGACATTCTCTATTCAAGTACTCCAGTCAAACCCTGATAAATCAGGCTGGCCATGCAGTGATCTTATCCTTTCTGACTCTTTAATAAATCGAACCTTGTAAGTTCACGCTGTTGGAAGTTGTCACTAAATGAAATTGTGACCTTATCCGATGCGTGAACTTATCCTGCTGACAACTACATTTATTGTGAGGATAAGAATGAAAAAAAAAGAAAAGACTTTTGATAATTGTGATCTTAGCCATATGTAACTCTAACAGATGGGATCTTTTTGATGTTCCATTAATGATGTGCCTATGATGAGCCTCTACACACACACACACACACACACACACACACACACAAAGTAGAAATGTTCTTCATAGGTAAGTGGTAGGGGCACTGGCAGGCAGTATTAAAATTGCACAAAGAGGTACTGGCTGACAGCAGTGAATCAGAAGCTATTAGCCTAACACAAAGAGCTTTGAATTAGCTTGTAATTGCACTGGAAAAGATAACATAATGGAGGTGGCAAAACAGAAACATTTCCTTTCCAGAGGATTCATTCAATAGCCGAAAACTCTAAAACAAGTAACGGAATTTGATGCAGTAACTCAAAACATGCTAAGCTATGGCGCTTCTTGATGAATGAACGCTTGCTGCTTCCAGCAGCAACTGCAAAGCTGCCGCCACTACGGTGGAAGAATAGTGGTTAACAGGGCAGCTCATACAGCTGTGCTACGAAAACGGCCAATTATCTAACCTTAGCGTGTCGTCTGTCACACGGATTTAACACACTGCATTACCTAATCCAGCCTGTGAATGAATGTGAGCTCACACCCCTCCACTGCGGATAGCGCTCTACCCACCCTGCAGCGCACTGCCTCCGGAGTGAGAAGACTTGGCAGATGCCAGGGCAAAACCTGTTCTGCAGCACTGCACGCCTGCTCTGGGATACAAATGCCTACTATAGCCATCTTATTGGAAAAACACACACACATGAGACACGATCACAGTGGTGTTCATGCAGTAATGGACTAATTTACAATCAAGTTTCAAAAGAAATTTTAGAATATATTTTGCAATGAAGATTGTATTTACAGTGCTTTTGGTACAAACACATAGCGTAGGTTGCTCAGAAGCAATGGCAAAATTGAATTTTGCTGCCCAAAAAGGAGAAAATAGGGCCAGGCCACTCATAAGACAAGAAGGATGGTAGAAGGAGTAAACTGGGGACTGAAAGCTCTGTAGAGTCACCCTGGACAGAGGGCTGCTATTCTGCTGCCACTGAGCAGAAGCGGCGGCGGAAGTGACAGAGCCACCTCCTTCCTTTCTCTGAGGTAGGTGCCACCCTCCACAACAATCTCCCTGGTCCCATCACTCCTAAGCAGTAAGGTCAACCTGGCCATGAGCAAAATAGACACAAAGATGACCCACAACTATTTATTGCTCTGGGTAACTTTTCTCCTTTGCCTACCCTTAGAATCAAGTCCAGATCACAAACACAAAGCTGGAGAAGCTGCCACATGCTGCTTCACCCCCAGCTGAACTTGCTAGCTTTGTTCCACCTTGCCGATGCTCCCACAGTGCAGCCGCGAACTCCAGGTAAGAAAGACCAATAAAAAGGCTTCTCCCTTTTCTGTATCAAAAATTATGATACTCCCTGCCTCTCTTTAGTGCCCCCGAAGTCAGAAACACAGCTTATCTTTCCTACCTGCTACTAATTCTGCCAATGGCAGAATCCAGGTGCTAGCTTTTCCTTCGACAACGCTGTCCTACCACAGGCAATAAAGGGAGGGAAAGCACCTTCTCAAAGCGAGGGAAAGACTGCACAAAGATTTTCACACACACACACACAAAAAGACCATGGGTTGGGGTAGGGGAAGGCAAGAGAGCAAGAGTCTGGAGAAGGAGTCATTTGACAATCCAAGTTGGGTCTGACTGTGATACAAAGACACATCCTGGGAAATGGGAATGGAAGATAATCAGGAAAAGAGGGAGAGAGAAAGCTCCCAGGAGTGAAAGAAAACATGTATACTCCCAAGTCTGAAACACAAGGACAAAATAAAAAAAAAACATATCTTTTTCATCAAGACATGCATGTTGTTATACGTGCTTAACGTAAGCTAAACCACCCAAAAAAACCCCCAAACTTATTGTAGTATTTTCTTGAGTAACTGAACCCTGGCTAAACTGAACACTTAAAAGTATGTCTACACTGCACTCAGTGATGTGATTTCACTTCACATCTGGTCCATACTATTCTCTACTTCCAAGTAGCCAGATTATCATGTAGCTCAGTGCAGTCTGTGAAACTTTCCTGAAAGAGAAGTTCATAACCTGCATTTTGTTTTCATTAAGCTCCAGCTAACACTACTACACTGATACAGTGTAGTACATCTAGTGTGTCTAAATGCAAGCCTGTTTAATGTGGCTTTAGGTACACGTACAAAAGATGATCCAGATTCCTGACTGTAGTGCAGACGTAACTTCAGTGACGTGAAGGTGTATTATGTCTCACAACACAGGCACAGTTTCTAAAGACCATAGTTTCAACAGAAGCATATGCAACTGACACTTCAAAAATTCAAAGTTGTATTCTGTTTATAAAGTTGACTCATCTTCATTTGCTTACATAAAATAAACATAAAGGGAACAATTTTAGATTTCGATAGTGCCTCACATTCCTATAATTTCAAAACTAATTTTTGACTGATCTCCCACGCTCTCTGTTCTTTGTACGTTATATGACTCCCTAGACCATCAGATGTTCTAGGCATCTAAAACACAGTTGGAGAGGCAAAATTAAATAACAGAAAACCATCAAACCCAAGAATCTAGAGAACTTGATAGAAAAACAAGATTTCATCTCAAGTTAAAAGAGCATAGACCTACAGTGCTGAAAACATCTGTATCAGTTTAAAATCAAAATACAGCCTCTACATCCTTTACAAAAAAAAAATTATCTTCCCAATTATCTTAAAAACCTGTGAAAGACATATACCAGTTTACATCTACTATGCATCCAACTTCAATGACTTCATTGACTACGACACAGGCATGCAACACATTGTGCATGAACCCAACATAATGAGGTCAAACAGCAATCTATTTAAATGATTTTAACATGCTCAGGTTTCTTCAGCTCTGGACACAAATACATGAAAATTAAAACTTAAGTTTTCAATGAAAGTCAAGACAGGCCATCATGGTGAAGTTCTGATCCTGTGATGAAATCAGAAGTAACCAAACCTTTAGTTTTGAGTTTGCTTACTACCAGAGCAATTTTCACCTCCATTTACACAGCCTAAATCTTATATAAGAAGCAAAAATGATTATTTTGGGATTTCTGAATAATTTTCGGTATCATTGTCCAAAAGGTGTGTTACTATGCATTCAGGAAAAAATAAAGTAGGAATATTTACAAAAATATGAAAAAAAAAATCCCCCAAATCAGAAAGGAATTCATACAGCTGAAGTGTAGCTGTACCCCCTGCAGTTTCCTTTGAGAGGAATAACATAAACTCCATTCTTACATGGATATTCCATACTGGCAGAAAAGATTCCCAATTATATTATAACACTGTGCAGACCCAGTGGGTTGAGTAGCTACTTTATGCCAGTCACATGTAACTTGCACAGCTTTGCTCCCTCCCTCTCTCCATCACAAATAAACATGATACAGAAATGCTAGACTTGGCAACAGCAGGCTGATGGTATTACTGAAGAGGGTTTTCTTGATAAGATCATCATCTGCTTCTGGACTCTTGGGTTTGCTTCTTTCCTCAGCAGAGGAACAGCCGCCCCTGATAAATGTCCCTTTGTGTGCGGGTTCTCCCCTGATATATGCAAAGACATTTCATCCCTGAGTCTGTTTGGTTTTTCAATTGCTTTATATGGCTAAAATACAATAAGAAGTGTATGGAGCATTGTATGGAAAACAATAGAAAGCGCAGAGAATTAAAAATAAAGCTTATGTAACTCAGACTCAAGCCTTTCCTGAGACAGAAGCTATTCTGCAGAGGGAAAATTAAGCACTTCATCATCGCCTACATAAATCTTTCTCTAGGACTTCTTGGAATCCTTTTAGAAGAAAGATGCTACTGTTTTCTTTTAGATCTGGATAATATTATTTATAAATAAAACATTTAAATAAAATGTAATTAATAAGTGTTTTCATGTTTAGACAATATTGTTGGATTTCTCTTTCACCTGCAAAAGGTGACAAGCATCAAGGCAGCCTGTGTTGTTAGTGAATGCAGCAAGCAACTAAAGTTAACTTTTAATATTAAGACAACTGTATTAATATTAACATTGTGAAATGTATTAAATAAACAAAAATGTTTTGGAAAGTATTCTTATTAACTCTGAAAGCAAGAGCAGTGAGATCATCTGTGAGTGTATCTGTGGTGTCTTCTCAGTTTACGGTACTTATGCTTAGAGATAGAAGGATCTATTTTCATCTCTCACTTGTGTAACAGCAGATGCAGTTATTTGCTTGCTACCAGATATGCATGCTCAGAGCTATGAATCTACCACTTGGATGCTGATTTCTAGCTCAGAGTACACAAGCCAGACTCCCCAAATGTCTTACAAAAGAAGCAGATGCTTTAACATGATTTCCCTATTTCCTTTCAATATAGGAGAAGAGATCCAAGAAAAAATAAAAATCTTGACAGACTCAAATTTATCAGTGTTTAGTATGATCATCCGAAAGATCTAGTTGCTGTTGAGATTAGGGAGGAAAAAGGGGGACTAGGACAAAAGGAGATTGAACGCCACGTTCCAGTGTATGCATGCATGTATAGTTCCATCCATTATAATTATAACTTATATGAAAAGTAAAATTATTATAAATAGAGATAAATGTAGTATAGCTATAATGTACAATATCAAGATTCAAATTAATCATTTCTTTTCACTTGCTGGGGATGGCCATGCATAACAGACACATGGCTCTGCACTGCTCCAGCACTCATGAGTTATGTGCTTATCTACATCTTCCGTGATCAAGTACCGGCAATGACCAACACAGCTTTTCACCACTGCTGCAGAGGAAGAGAGAACGGCTACTGTCCTTGGCCGTGTACCGTAGGACCCTCACTTGCTTCTTCAGTGTCTCAGTTTGGACCATCACAGTGAATTGCACATGCTGCTATATCTTAACATAGCCAAGAGTTTGAAGCTAGTATAAGGAATGATGCCCATTTATAAGGCAGACTATGTAACTATGAGCGAAATAAACCCCTGAACAGAGACTGAGCACAAGTCCTGTGCACTACTTAAATCCTACTCTGAGGCTTACATAAGACTTAAGTAGAATATTGGCCTTGAGGCAGCCCTCTGTACAGGAATGATCTTGACCTTCACACGAGTAAGTCCCAACGGCGTCACGTGAGCCAAGTAGCAAAGTGTATGACAAATTATTTTGCCTTACAGCCTTCCCTTTTAGCACTGCAGACTCTCTAAACGCCCCCCAGCTGCAGTGACTGGGGAGAAGCTCTGGCTGGCACAAGCAGCATGTCCCAGGGCAGGAGCACGGAGACTACACCACGTTATCCCCCTGGAGCTAGATTATGAGCAGTTATATCTACCTCTCCATAGTGGTCTTTGCATACTCGCAAAGCACCGGAAATTGGAGCAAATTAAGGAAGAAAGAAAAGAAGTCCCAAACCTCTACGCCTCGGTTCACCTGTATGAGGAAAGACTTCATCAGCACCCTGCAAAGCTCTGGGAAGCAATTTAGGCTCTCCAGTGAAAGGTACTGAAGAGTGTTTTCAAACAATGTGGTGGTTTCGAACATGGAAGGCTTCTATATTTTAGTTCTCCCTAGCACATTTTCACACACTTTAAAAAAAAGCCTTCTCTTCATATTTAAGCTGTTGTATCATCATTTTATCTAAACAGCAAATTTTAAAAAGATCAAATTCCTATGAGAATTCATTCATTATCTCAGTAATATACTGTTACTTGTTAGTGAAGTTAATTATAGAAATCTCTCTGGTTACAAAATGTCACACTAACTACTCAGTATTCACTGAGCTCTAGCTGGATAATCAAAGCTTTGAGTCTATTTTTACAATGGTTGGTTTAAATTGGTATTCTGTGATAACTAACCTTACGAAAAAAAAGGCTTACAGAAAGTTGGAAAAGTTTCATTTCCAGAGCTGCAAAAGAAAAGAAGAACACTATGACATTTTCATTCATGAGATGACCAAGGCATCAGCTACAGAGACTAGTTTATTTGACTGCCTGGAGAACTATGTCTCTAATTCTTTTATCTAAAATCATTTATATATTTTTTGTTGTATATCATCTGTAATAAATATAAAAGAAAGGATAGACAGTCTAGCATTTTAGCTGTTAAAAGTATTCCATTAAGCAGTGACAACTGCAGTGACGTGATATTAGCAAGATTTATAATTTTGGAGAAACTAGTGTTGAGGCTTTTTGCAGCTCTGCATAATATCAGATGTCAGTCCCATTTGCAAATAATTTTGAATTTAAGAGTGCCACTGTATTTTCCCCAGGAAATAAATAGTTTATAGAAGACAGTATGCATTTTCATAATCAATGCCTTTGAAATTATCTTTTGGAATCAGCTTTATAGTGCTTTAAAAATATGAATCAAGAAGTGTATAAAATATGTAAAATATTTTTATCATCTCTATTTTCTGATGGGGAAGTGAGATATATAGAAGTTAATGCCAATATCTTCATATTCAAAGATCTAAAGTATCTATATTCCTTTGGGGTCTTGGTCTAACTCTTATAGCCTTGATTTTACCTCTGCAGCCAGTGACTGAAAACAAGTCCAAATCCTCTGTGGCCTTAATGAAAAATTTATCCTAAATGAGAAGTTCAGGGTCTCACAGTGAGTTGATGCTGGCAACAGAATAGAAGTCCTAACTTCCTCTAGCAGTTGAAATCATTGCTTCTGAAAATTTCACAGAATTCATATATAAAACTTGTTATTCTGAAGAAGCAGGAAAGTATTTCTGGCAAGGCACAGCCATTAAATAGGCAATGTCAACACAGATCAAAGGAATTACAAGTCAAAATATATCTGGGCTACAGAATTATTTTGTCTTTGAAGCATTAAAACTGTCCCTGTACTATGATATTTAAAAATAATAATGTCAGTTTACAGCAGCTTATTATCTTTTAATAGTAAAGTACTACAAGAATATAGGAACAGAAGTCTAGACTGTTCCTGAGTACAAAGTATATTGAGTAGTAGTAGTAAAGCACACAGCAAGCTAACAGTGAAAAGGCTGTAGGTTGACATCCTTCATTTCCTTACTGATAAAATTGGTATCTTCCAAAATAAAACAAAACAACTCCCCTAAAAAAATCTGTTCTTCCTCTCTCACCAAAAAATTACATACATCAACCCAAAAATCTCAAGTGACGAGAAAAATCTTCATTTTAGCCACAACAACTTTAATGTAGAGATACTTTTCGACTTAACAATCCCCTTCCAAAAAGCACAGACAATTTCATAGAGTCATAGAATGGTAAGTACTCAGGGAAGTACGGTTTTACGGGTGGTAGGTGCTCTACTATTTTTCCCATATTTTTAATCTCATTTAACAATGTATATTAAAAGGGTATATAATATATTAACTTAAAAGGATAAAACAATCTAGACAAAAAAAGCCCACTTTTATATATCCAAGGGTGTAATTAATTATTTCAAAATCCAGCCTTCAAGTCTCAGAAAATGCTCGAACTTCAGTAAAGCCTCCGTAAGCCCTGAACCACTCTGATGACAAGATTTTATCATAAATGCCTGATTTCTACCATCTTCTGTCCCCCTAGACACTAGTTCCTTGTCCAGACAATCTGCCACTTCCCATCTCCCTCTTGCCTAAGTGACTCACTGTTGCATTCATATGAATGGCAAGCACTGAGTCACACTCAAGCTCCCAGTGATTGCCTCCCACAATATCCAAATGTAGAGGTCAGGAAAGCAGTAAGAATAAGGTACGTATGCTTCGCTTCTCACAACCGGTTCCTAGACTTCTGTCTTTCCCTATCAATCAGAGGCCATTTGCCAATCAAGCCTAATTCCTCCCTTCAGCTTCTCCAAATCTGCTTCCTACTGCCATCAATTGCAATCCAGCAGCACAGACTTTTGACAAATACCTACATTTTGTCCCAGTCATCAGATATCATCTTGAGTCCAAATTGTCTATTTCCTTGACTGTACCTAAGCACAGGAGCATGGTGCCCCACAGCAGACTAATTTATTCAGCAGAAAAACTATTTATGACTCAGTGTGAACATACCTAACACACAGGGTAGATTTAACAATAACTGTGGTACTAGCATCTTTCTTACTATATATTTTTATTACAGTATTTCTTTTCCTTGCGGCTGTGCGAACTCTATACTTCATGCACTCAATGGATATTCCAAAAGATCTTATCTTCTAGTCCACAGACAGAATCTCCAAAATGACCTCTTCCTCCAAATACTAGTAGACAGGACAGCTATTAAATGAATGATTTTCTACAATAGTACAACATCTAAGTGTGAAAGCAGATTTCCACAAAGAGAACATCACAGCATTCCAGTGCTAAGTGATGAAGAAGTAATAGCAATGTCACACTTCTCATTTGGAAATAAAAAATTCAAACTTTTATCATGAGTAGAAGCTTAATAAAATGTAGGAAAATGTTTATTTTCACTATTTAATCAGGTGCCCTTCTTCAAATACACATTTCCCTCTTCTCAAGTCTTTCTTCAGAACAGATAGATGCTTTCAAGTCTCTTCTCAAAACCACGAAAAGATTCCTAAACTATCTCCAAGTAACACTAGCAAACTCTGAGGCGCTGTGCCTGAATTGGCCTGCAGTCTCCTAGAAGGCAGGGGTCAGATTTCACCTGCTTCTAAAACCACCAACCACTTTGCCTGCATCAGATAAATAATAATACAACTGAAATAAACTAAGGATATGTCTAATAGCAAGAATAAATGAAGACTAAACCCCCTCCCCCCCCCAAAAAAAAAAAAAAAAAAAAAAAAAAAAAAAAAAAGCTGGGATGATTTCTTGATGATAGCAGAGAAGCTAAAAATATGGTGATTCAGGAAAATGATTAAACAGTGGATTTCATATTGTATGTCACTCTTAAGCTGAAACTAGAAAGCATGTGGACTAAAACCAGCATGTGCCTTTCAAATTACTGTAGAAGCATTAAGGTCATAACAGAGCAAAAGGGAATTCCATGTCCATAAACTTTATACTGATTTAAAAGGGATAAAGAAGAAAGCACTAATAACATAATGAATAATTTTAAACTGCATGTATGTAAGTTTTATACTCTTTTCACCCCTTTTGCAAGCAAATATTATATATGTTAGTGCTCTAAATAAAAAGATCATTTATGAAAAAAGTAAATCAGAGCTATGGTTGAGTTGTACATTAACACCTTCATTTACGCACGCACGTACACACATAAAAATACATGTATAAAAGTAAATAAATACTTGCACACAGCTTATAAAGTCTTTAACTCTGCCAGAAATGACCACAGCATGCTTAAATACTTTCCATAGGCTTATGCTGTTTTTTCCTTCAGATGTCCAATAAAAAAACCCTAGAAATTGTTTTATGAAATTAAGAGATAGACAGATATTCAAAAGACAGTACCTAAAAAACACCTATAAATCCATAACTCAAACCTTTGCTCTCTACCACATAGTACCTTTTCACACATATCACAATAAACAGATCTAAGAAGCTATCAAATAAATGAGATACGTATGCATTTTAGAGAAGATCCAGTCTTGCAGCAAACATGCTAGCTATAATCTTGAAAGATCTGGGCTTGTTCAATTGGATCTAAGCCTAACTCCCAAGGAGCTTCCAAAATCACTCGCAATCTCTGTTACTCTGGAGTAATAATACTTCCTTCCTCTCACATTTTACTGACCTGGCTTTTTAGATAGCAAGTAACCCAGAGAGATTGTGGAGACTGAAATTGTGTGTGTATGTGTGTGTGTATATGTATATATGTTTATACACACATACATACATATATATACACACACACACACACAAGTATCTAGGACAAAAGAAACTTTGTGTCAATAGAAACCAGGAGTTTCTTAGGTGATCTAGTAACACATACAGCAAAGCATATTACATCCTAGCATTCTGAAAGGGACACCCTTTTCAAGTACGTTGCACCTCTTTTGTTTCTAGAAAGCAGGCTGGCAATGGGGAGTTGATCATGTTTCTGATATTCACATCATTTTTGAGTATAGTTAAACAGAGCTCAGCTGCTGTATCCTCTG
Source organism: Rhea pennata (assembly GCF_028389875.1). NCBI lineage: Eukaryota > Metazoa > Chordata > Aves > Rheiformes > Rheidae > Rhea > Rhea pennata. The sequence goes on from NC_084664.1 coordinate 136,938,759, forward strand.
AATAAAGTAAAAAGACAGACAGGAAGAGAAGACTACTTTAATATACATTATTTGAAGTTTGAGGTTATTGCTTTCATTTAATTTTAGAATTTATCTAAATTATTATTTCATTATATGTTTTTACTCTTGAAGTAATGAGTATGATAAAAAGTTATATAGAAAATTTATGTAGAAGAATACTTATATACTTTTTTATCACTTAGATATACTCACAAAATGACAAATGATATTATTTGAAATATTAAGAAGTGCAATTGTTCCAAAACATTACATGCAACATAAAGAAGAAAATCTTTCACTCCACAGAACATTTATCACCTGCCACTGAAACATACATAAATCTCATTTTCTAATTTGTTATTTTCCAGCTACAAATATTTTGACCATAGAAAAATTATCTCCATTTGAATGGCAGCCCACTTATTGATGTCATTCCAGGACAAATATGTCACCTATTTTGCATCCCAGGATAGATTCTTCAGTGACCCCATTCAGTTTTAAAATCATGTACCACTCTTTGACTTTTTTCACAATGATCCATTTAGACTTCTGACAACAAAACAGTAACGGTGCATGCCATAAAATTACTGCTGTTCTTTGTTGTCATGACCAAATGTAATTGGTAATGTAATTCTTACATGACCTGTAAGAACAAATCAATGTGTACACTTAGTAACGAGTATAATGACAGAAGGAAGAGGCATGCAAATCAATATTAAGACTGAGTATAAGCCTTAGGTTTGTCAGTCATTTCTAGTAGCTGTTTATATTTTGCACATTCATGGAGCCCTTGGAAAAACAGAAGTATTTTATTTGTAACCAGCAACATAGAACATATAATTATCATATCAACTATATATCTTCTGTACCCATAAAGCCTTAAGCATTTTCATGGAGAAACAGAGGTATCACGTCTCGCCTGTCCTAAGCCAAGATAGCTTGGTATAAATAGTGTAGAATTTAAAAGCACTATACAGTAAAGATACCAGTGCCTGACAAAACCATTATTTCACTGAGAGGTATGATACTTTTCTCAGAAAGGCAATAAAAAGTAAATTCCACCCTGCACTGTACATAAAGAACAGTTAAAATGAAAAATTTGTTGTGTGACATCCTATGTTGTTAACAATATAGGCAGATCAAGATAAGTGGGTGGATTTGGATCATCATCAGACGACACAAGGCCATATTTGCTAGTCTATTATGTCATGCTGCTTGAATTCACTAACCCAAGAGTGCAATAACTTTTTGTGACATGATGGAGAAGTTACATTTTATACAAACTCTAAACGCACAGGCAAGATAAATGAATTAAAACCAGCAACCATACTGTTTCTTTAAAATGCTGTTGAGTAATATGGCATACGGATAATTCTGAAGTCTAAAGCATACAAACTGTTCAGAAAATAGTTCCAAGCAATGGAAAGCAAACTGTGATTGCCAGATGATTTATATCAAATCAGTCCCTACCTGTATAAACCAAAACACTCAAAACAGTAAGAAAATATGAATAGAAAAATAACATTTAAGAGATTTTTTGAAAAGTGAAAAGTGATCAAAGCACCAAACTCACGTAAACTGTGAAAGTGACAATCACAGAAAACTGATAGATGACTCCAAATGCTGTCCCCTTCTCAAAATGCCACAGCCGTTTGGAAGGGCCACAGCATTTTAGGAGCAATGGTTGTTCGTATTTCTTTTCAAGCATTCCTATTCAAAACACAGGTAGATTTAAAAAAACAAATTTATCACAGAATAATTTTAAGAGAAAATGGTGGCAAGGTTGTCAGAAGATTCTACAGTTCCTACCAAAACTTTTCACCTGTTTCTATATGACCAACACATTATGCATACCGGTTGCTTTGACATAATTTCATTTAACTCTAATCATAAAAATATACACGCTTTTGCACTTTTAAACCTATGCTTTAACAATATGCTAATTATACAGTTCAGATGATCTGGAAAGAAATCCATTTGCACTGATGATATAAGGGAGTGACAGTACCATTTACATTAGGAAATGTTTTCTCATTTTTCTCAAAAATTGGTTTGCACTCATCCGGAGAAATCTAAATTCGTCCAACAGGCATCCCTCCCTACTTCTCCATGGTTACTAAATAACATGACAATTTGAATGACGAACAAGAAGCACATAAGAATGGGTTACAAAAACACCTCTGGACACAGGCAGACAGGCAGCCATCATTTTCTTTTATAATCTGATTAAATAGACTGTTATTGTATACAAAATATCAAAATGCTAGTAGTATATAGTTCTCTGTGTGAGATTATTCCACACATTTTGAATCAGCTATTTCAAATTCTCTAAATTAGCCCCAGAGGTCGTTGCCCAGTCTACATTCCTTACGTTGAGAAGAGAAAGTTTTCCCTTTCATTTTTGGCTTCGTTCACACTCCTTGGGTTTACGACAGTTTTAGCAGTAATATTCCACAGTGTGTTTTTAACATACATTTTGCCACGTTAATACCAACCTTTACAGAATAGTCAGAGCTTGAAAAAAAGCATGATCAGTTCACAGTGACTCCTTGCAGTGTTCCAAAGATACAAGCTGCATTCGCTGGGACATGGCCCAGGGAGAATTCCTCTGCCAAGCACTCTGCTCTCTGCTATTCCTAAACAACAAGCACCTAACTCTGAGGACTAAAGATAGTGTTTCCCAATTTGTTTTGGAACATATAGCTCTACACATATCTACACCATCGTGTGAATGGGGTCATAGTATTTGACGTACTATTAAACCTGTAACTATGCACTGCAGAGACAAACATGATGCTTTCTAATGCCATGTCACGGATAAGAGTGTTTTCTGAGACATCACATGGCCTAAAATGTTTGGCATCAAGAACTGTAGATCCAAAACTTTTCAAGATTACTGAAAATAATGGACAAAACGATGGAAAAAGATCTAAGAGGATGGGTTGTTCAACTAAATGATCACAGACTATCACACCAACAACTTCCAATTTTATTAGCATCAGATGTTTATTAAAATAATTTAGAGTCAAACAACTAAATAATTCCATCAGACAACTTGAATTTTGGAAAGAATATTCTAGCTATGAGTACATCATCTTCAGGTAACATTTTAACAGCTTTTATTTGTGTTATAAATATATTTCTCACATGGATGAAAAGAACTTGAACATCAAATTAAAACTAGTATTACTGAGAGATTTACAAAAAGTGTGAAAGTAGAAGTATGGAAGTCTGAGGTTAAAAAAAAGTGCCATCGTAATACAACTCTACAAAATAAAGACGAGGTTAATATAAAACCTATGAAAATTATTATCAAGATTCCAACTGACCTCAGCAGTTTTTGGATTAGGCCCTGCATGTTCAGCGTGATGGTTCAGTGTGATTCTGCAGTATTTTTAAAGAACTTTCACCTAATTAACCTTAACCTTCCCTCAGCGGTATTTAATTTCCTCTGAAATTGAAGTGTCTTGAATTAAACTATGCAGTCACTTCGTTCTTTCCACAAACATGTTTTCAAAGGACTTGTATGTGCAAAAGTAAATTTTACCGGTCACTATGTTCTTCCAAAAACAACGAAAAAGGAGATTTTCACCAAATTCTGTAATCATTTTCTCTGGAATATTTTGGGATGATGATTGTGGGTTCTGCAGAGAACAAACATAGAGGAAATCAGTGGAAATTTCCAACATATACATAATATTCATTACACCAGGACACTTAGACCCTTACAAAGAATATCACTCATACAAGGAAACAGTCTCAGCTTGACAGTGGGATGGAAGAGGTGGAGGACATTAATGGGCCTCTTTAAGATCAGCTGAAAGATTTGTTTTAGAATTACGTGTACTCTGAAAAACTGAAATTCTGAGAGCTGTGTTTAGTTTCACATTGCTAGAATAGCTTCACAATTACAAAACATTTGCCTAAATAATTAGGGATTCTGTTGTAGCTGCGTTACCTACATTTTCTGGAAGAAAGTGTTTGCGTTCTAGGCACAGAAAAAGTTTTCTTATTTTGTTCCAGCAGTTCGGGATGCCAACAGCTTGACAGCTACTGACAGTTTAACAGCTCTTTGATTCCCACTCCATTCCACTGAACCTGAAAGCTATCCTCTAGAAACAGCAAATTTGATCAGTATTTCAACCTAAACACTTCACTGTTTCAGGCTTCATAGGCAGAAAAATAGTATGATAAATTAGACTCGGTATATCATGTCTCAGTTCACTTTCCTGTCACTATCTGCTTGAAGCTAAGAGAAGTCATATTCTGCCAGCTGCTGTATCATAGTCGTTTTAATGACACAAAAGCACGTACGACGAATAAGCTGAGGATAACTCTTCACAGATGTTCTTGTCCCCTTGGTTCACCTACTTTTTTGTTTGTTTTGTTGTTTTACAGGAAAGATTCTTAAAATGTTTACAGAAGTTGAAGAGATAGTAATTCCAGCAAAAAAAATAGTAATAAAAATCTAATAATGGAGAACAATGCTAGAGACAGTGCATATTCTAGAAAATTCATAAACATTTCAAATTCTGCTATTAAGGTTTTGTGATTCAGGCACTGTGATTCAGACATACCTGACAATCTTCAGTCCCTCTTTATGCAAGCTTGACTTTTCTCTTGCACTAGGTCTATGAAACAGCAAGGGAAAAAAAATCAGTTCTCACATATAAGAAAGCCATTTCACCTGTATTCAACATCACAATGCCAACACTGTACATATACGTATATGCAAATGATTACCTGATTCATCTTGTCCAGTTCCAGAAAAGCAGGCTGCTGTGAGTTTTCTACCTAATACCTCTCATTTTGGCATTTCTGCTGCATTACTGGCAGCCCCAGATAGGAGGGGATCTGATGTGCAGGACTCCATCAAGTGAAATTCCAATTTGGCCTTTTTATCTCAAGACTCTGTTGGACTCTGCACAAGTAATAATACAAAATATCTCTCACCTGTAAATGATTTACAATGACATAATCAATGATGTATTTCCTATGATCCACTTTATTGTGCAACATTCAACGTGTGGAAATATTTTAAAAGAAAAAATGTCAATAAATTCCAGTCATTATGTTTCTTATATTACTGCTTTCTCTTCTTTCCCATCTGTTTACAGTCATAACAACTACACCAAAAAAGACCATACAGGAGTTGATATATACTACTCACTTACCAAAAGGCACTGCTAACACAACATTACCTTGGGTTCTGCCCGAGGGCTCTAGGGTTTAAATTGCTGTGTTGGCCTCTGTTTACCTATAAAGAAGAGTTGCTACCAATTATTTTATCTCACCCACCCTGTGCACCTCCTGTGCGCAACAATATTTCTAAGGCTTTAAATCTCTTTTCTAAAGGCACTACATGCAGATATGTGATGTCTGATGCTTGTAACTTGCAGAAGGGAAAACATAGGCTGGCTGAATGAATGCTGGTCAAAGGACTAAGCTGAATCAAATCACTCTGAAAATCATGATCTAAAATATACCAGCGGAGAGATATCAAAGGTTAGACAATGTATGGAAATTGTAATCTCACAGCATGTTCATACTTCCCTTAAATTTATAACATAATTTTTCCACGGTAAGTGATTTTCTTTCTCCTGTGCTGCACATTATTAATTAGAGAACATGATTACACTGTAAATCAGAGACCAGAGCCTCCCTCCCAGAAAGGGGGATGAAGAGAAGGGTTATATGGGCTATTTGACCCTGCCTCAGTTCCATTTCCCCATATTACAATGATAAGAAAGGAAGTATAGTAAGGAAGAAAGGAGCAACTCAGTGGGGCTTCCAGGAACTTTACTTCTCTTCCTTAGGAGTTTGTGTGTGCATGTATGTGTGCATACTCCTGTTTACACATTAAATAGGATTAAGAGATATGTGTTCCTACATTTCCTGGCTCCATTTCCTGTATGTTCCCTTCTCTTTTTACTGCATCTGATGTTGCTTCTCTCAACAAAACACATCTCTTACTATCAAACCTCCTTACTGTTACAAGCACAAACTTTCATTTTTACAATAAACCAAAACCCATCTCCCACTATAAAAAGCATCATTCCTTTTTTTGCAAGGTCTTCTGGTTTTCTTCTCTCTTCTCCTTCAGCTCAAATTTCACCTCCTCAGACCTTTCTTCTGGTTTCCACCCAGCCAGTATCATAGAATCCTAAAATTCAACATTACTTTAATTACCCCAGTAGTACCAAAGACATTGTAACTGAGCCACCTTCAGGACGTGAGAATCTTTGCCCTACAAACACCTCCTTTGCATTGTTCAAGGTCACCTACACCCAGTTTCCAACCTCAAAAGGTTTTCATGCTCCAGACTTCTGGTTCAATTGGCTGCAAGTCCAAACAACAAAGCTCTTCTCCTCTAGTACTTTCCTTGCATCCCATTTTTGAGGCTGTGTCCTGTTCCTGCTCTCTTCCTTCCTGCAGAGACGGACTGGCAAAGCAGATAGGAACAGCAAGGTTTAAAATCTCTCCTTCATTCAGCTGCCCATAGGACTATTCTATAGCAGAGAACAAGGCTCCACAACTGCATACACCCTTACTCCTCAGAGCAGATTATCAGTCGTGTGTAAAGTACTGAATGCAGGGTTCACCAGCAGCTTTTTAATGTGAAAAGATTTCTTGAAGCCAAGGTAATGGTGCTCACTGCTGGAAGGCCACTAACTTGTTTGTCAAGGATCAAGAAATGAAGAGTTCTGTTATAGATAATACTGAAAAATAATTTCAGTAATAGTTAATTTTACTTAATACATTAAGTACTTGATCAATATTCTGTGCATTATATGTACAACCTTTAGAAATTCTTTTATCTTCCTTACTTTTGTTATTTTCTCTTAAAGTCCTCCACTGTATTAGCATGTGACATAGAAATATGCTGGTAAAATGCAATTCACTATGTTTGTCCACTTGATAGCAAATAGACCTAAAAATTCTAGTAAAACTGTATGCAGCTCAAATATGAATAAGCATCTTGACTTTCTCCTTATTCAGCTCAAAATCTGTAACAAATATATGTGTAATTTCTTCTTTTTCAACGTTAATACTTTTGTTTTTCTCTGGGTGGATTATTTGATGTTTGTCCAAAGTCATTTTTCCTTTCACAGTTGGCTGTTCTAGATATCTTCGCATGACTTCTGTCTCAATGACCTTTACAATTACTTCTACATTTTCATTTCACCATTCTTCATCCCTATCTTCAAAATCATAATCAATTTTGGCAACATACAACTTGCTTCTCCAAAACAATTTTGAAAAATTGTAGGGATTGCCAGATATTCACAGTACTGTGGCCAATGTTATCCTGTATGGAGTTTTCATGTCTTGTTAGATTTGATGAGTTTCAAGAATACGATTGACCTTCATCAAATATTTTATTAAAATTTAAACATCTTTTTTTTTGTATTCACTCATGAATTCTGTATCTCTAGCAAATAAGAGTATTTTTGCATGACAAGATTTGTCATCTTGCTTCATCAAAAGTACCCACAGTATAGTCTTTAACCACTGTACACTTTTTACAGACCACTGGGAAAAATAATAAAAGCCATAAAACAAATTATTTTTATAAAAGATGGAAATCCGACGCCTTGCTATGAAGACTAAGAAATTTGTTTCGTAAAGAGCCAGTATAGGAAGTGAGGTTCCAAAAACAAAAGCTTTCCACTATCAATGCATTTCTACAGTCTCATGTTTTTCACATTCTTACATCAGCTGCGATATTGGCAAATAAGAACAGTCAGACTGCCAGATGCAAATAATAAAGAAAATTCTATCTTTAAATCATCACCTTGTGTTGAACAGTCGGACAAAAGAAGAGATTATACAGTCTTTGAAAGATTGACACAACATATTTTCTGCAGCTCATAGTGCTGAACCAGTGAGTATCCATCGTAGACACCCTGGCAAGAATGACCTGCAGATTATTCTTTTTTGGGGTCTCAACCACTTGAAATATGTAACATCACCACATACAATGTAAAAATATACTGATCAATCTACATTTAGGCATATCTAAGACATATCTGTTCATGAAAAGGACCTAACTCTTTCCTCTCGGTGACATCTACTGTCCTCCTCTCATTCAGCTATGCATTTGGCAGGCTAAGCCAAAGCTATTCTGACATCTCGACTATTGTATTAAGTGTTTCCGTTTCTCTGCCAAATCTTTGAACCATGTTTAATCCCACTGATTTGTCACAAGTGTGATAGTTTACTTAGATTTAGTCCCCATTTCAATTTTGGCAACTGGAATCAGAGATCACTTAAGTAGCTGCTGTACAATCAGGAAAGGTCACACACTAAGACTACAAGATTGCTACACCTAGCACAGTCTTTTAATTCTGATTTCAAGATTTTTGCATTTTGCCACTTATGACATGTCTTTATTAAGTGTGGTAAACTCATGTTTTCAATATTCCAGAATGTGATTGTTTGAGCTTCCCCCTATTCCCTTCCACACTACACAACTTGGAGATGGCAATCAAATATTGCAACTGTAGAAGTTAAGATACTTTGTCTAATTTGCAGGAAGCATAAATCATAACAAAATCTTGAAATGAGTTTTCAAATGAAAAATGATTTGTAGATTTTTGTGTCCTATCTTAGGGCTGTGGGTAAACTTGGTAGGCCTGCGGCAGATCTCTTTTCCTCACTGTAAATTTTGCACAGTCCCATGCGTACAAAATTTCCAGATGATCTCATCATGTAATTACAGATTGATATTTGAACGCACTGCACCACTCATCCTAGTTCTGTGAAACAAAGGCTATTTGTGCAAAGCAATGGAAGATTTCATAGGTACGCCAACACTTTTCACTGACCTTTCCAACTCAAATAAAAAAAAAATCAATTACTATGTAATCTTACAATTTCAACTAGTAAGAATGTAAAAGTAATTTTAGAATCAAAAGCATTTCTTGAGTTGTACTGTTAATTAATAAAAGCAGTGCAGTTTGCATAAAAATATACAATTTCTCAAATGAAACAGATGGTTTTTCTTTCTCTTGAAAAATATGAAAACATTGTCTTACTCTTCACAAACAGTCCATCCATAAGCTTATGTTTCAAAAGAGTATGATTAAAGACAATATATCTTCCAACAGATTATCATGCAAACATGAAAGAGAAGTATGTAATATTAAGTAAACTCTCACTTATCCTCTCTTTCACCCTGCCATCATATATGTCATAAAATATTCTTATCCCTGTATTGCTCTACTTTTAATTTCTCCCAAAGAACAATTCAGTGAGCAGTAAAATCTTTTCTAAAATACAAAAAAAAAAGTCATAAATGGTGGAAATAGAGTATCTGCAAGCCAGGCACAGAACATATATATATATATGGGTTTTATCCACATTGTCATTTGGTATTGGGGCAGTTTCAAATAATTCGAGTACTTTTTAAAAAAAATTATTGTTATAAATCTATTATTGAAGTACATAGATCCAAGTCCTGCAGGGAATGTCACATATCCTCTAGATGTCTCTGGAGATTAATTCTGAGAACATTACAACTCTGAGCAGGATCCATTATAAGGAGTCAAACATACAATTAGCATTACAACAGTTTTTCAGTATTCACTCTGTTAGAAGAAACAAAACATTTTTGTGCCTGCAGTTTGGACTGTAAGCTACCCTCCCAATGCACAGTAAGCTGTGATTTTCTCTCAGTTGTGTTTCCATCGTGAGATTTACCTATGCATTTTACCAACGCTATTTATTTTTTGTTGTTTATTTATTCATAACAATATGCTATAGTTTTACAATTTTCATTGATATAATCATAATAGAAACTTGGGATGTGCGCAATAAAATGCATGGTTGGACTGGTTTACAAAGTTAAGAATTTTCTTACTGATTTTTCAAAACTTAGCGTGGCAATGGTAAAAACTAAGTTTTAAAATATAAATGGATATATATTTTGAATATAAACGTTTTATGACTTTTGTCATTACAGTCATGCAGACAGAAAAATCCCTTGTGGTTACAGTTTTCCATAGTATTATAAGTGGTTGTATATTTGTTTCACACCAGCTCATGTAAATGAAATATAGTCTACCACATGTAGTAGTATATTGGTAGCCTGCATCGGACAAAGACATGAATTATCCAAAATGCATGGATGTCACTTTCTGTTTATGTCAGTCTGCTTTGAACAGGCATACAGGAAACAGTCCCAAGCAGCAAGACTGTTTTTGCACAGGCATTCCCATCTATTTGCACAGACATTTCCATCTGAGGGAATTCTAACCTTACAAAATAGAGATACGAGTTTTTAGAACCATATTTTGGGCAGATGGCAAACACAAATTTACACGTGCGTGTTCTGCTGAGGGGAACATACACAACTATGCTTTCATAGGCTGTACGTGTTATAGAATGATATTTGCTTGTAAGAAAAAATGTCACCCATTTTATCAAACAGGAATCTGTACTTACTGAAAATAAGCCGCCATTTGAGAAAGAAGCCCAACCGCTTTTCAGTGTTTTTGGTCTTCAGCCCTTAGTAGTTGCCTTTATTTATGTTTTTCTTCATTAAAAAACCGAACATCATCAATAAAGAAGGTAGTTAGTATAAAAAGTTATGACAAAAGAAAATGGCATACTGCCTTTGGTCAAGATAGAGTAACAAACAGTCTACATGGCATAGTATAGCAGCTCCAGGCTAATACTACAAACTCCTTAAAAGTAAATTTATTTCATTGGAGAAACGGTGATTTTAGCAACCTTGGTGATTCTCCTAAAATATGAATAAGGAGAAAAGAAAGAATAAAAAAGACACCTTTTGATGAGAGATTATGTAGTCTTTACAATCGAGTAAATTTAGTTGCTGTTGCTGCAGAGGAATGTGATAGGAAATTTTACAGTTGAAGGAGAAATGTCACAGTATTTTGATAAGAGAGCGATGAACTTTTTTTCCCTTGTGCCATTATCAAGGCGAAGTGAACAAAATACATCATTTATAACCCACTGCTCTACCATTATCTCCTGGTGAGACACTTGTTTTAAAACACACAAGGACCTTTTTTCTCTAAGACTAAAGCTCTCTGTGAGGTTCAGTCTTCCTTTATAACCATGAAAGAAAGTTGACACTTGTGTGGGCCAAAGTTTCCAGGCAACCACACAAGGGCACTTATACACCCTCCAGGTCACCTCTAGTTCTGAAGTACAGAGGAAGCGTATGAACAGTATATGTCCCTTTGATCACAGATACCATCTAAAACTGATGTGGAGAGAAAATCCTGCACTTTGGAAGAAAGGCACTACAGTCTGCTTAAAGCTTTTTCTTACCTAATGTATCCAGAAAGGAAAGGTTAGCACGTTAGTGCAAAACTGCTAAAATAACTTTTCCTTAATAGCCACAAAACGCCATTGACTCTCTCCTGCCATTTAGTACTCTTGCCTTGGTATTCCTGCTCTTTTTTCTTTAATATTAATCTCCAACACGGCAGCATGGTTGCTGTTACTGTACAACGTTCATTCAGCAAACCTGTACTCCAGTATGCAATTGTGTACTAACACGAAAGCATCCGTCAGCACACACAGCGTAGTGGTAGTGGGGAACACACAACACTTCTATATAAATACACCAAGCCCACAATGCAAGCAGCAAGCAGGAAACACACCTTTCAACTCACGGTGAATAAGAGAGATTTTTTTTAGGTCGAGTCTGGTGCTAAGTAGTATCATCAATGACTGAAAAGGCAAGCGACTAAGTTACATCAGAAAATAGCAGGGTGCAATATTCTAGAGCCCTTCTAACTACAATTCACATATTTTATTTGTCCTGTAGTAAGAAAGTCAGATTCAGTCATAAGCAGTCAATTTAACTGATTTCAGGAAAACGAGTAAGATGCTTGCTTCCAGAAAGGACAGAAGATTCCACCAGAACCTTCACGTTATTTTGCTACTCCTACAGATGGGTTTAACAGCTCAAATGCTTTACTTGCTTTTATACTGACTGTTAACTCGAATGCATTTCTTGAATTAATGAGGAAAAAGACACATTATGGGAACAAGAAGGATAACTCTAATAAGAAAATAAAATGGACAGTTATTTGTTTACATTGAAACCACATTGCATATTTAATTCTAATGAAAAAAAAAATGAAGGGAAAAAAACAAGAGACTAAGCCTAATTACTACAAAACTGACTGTTTCAAGATAATTTTTAGATGCATGAATACAGGGTGTATGTTTATGGAAACATTTATCTAATTACTGGAGCAGATAACAGAACTTGAATTAACTGTCATTTCCAGTTTCAGTTGTACAAGCAAAAACTGAGAAGATTTTGAACCACTTACCGAAGTTTTCATCTAGATAAAGGTATTCACAATAACCTATGCCCCCCAAAAATCAAAGTAAAATAAAACAGAACTCTATTTACAGAATATTATCTTTCTACTTAAATTAAAAGGGACAATCAAGATTCTTCAACTCTTTTTGCTGACATTTTCTTTACTTTGGGAATTTCTCAAGAAGCCTGAATATTTTCACTTAAATGAAATTTCAACCAAAAAATGACCTGATTAGTAAACGTAAAAAACACAGTTCGTAACTGATTTCTGGAAGTTAAGAAATGCATTAACAAGGTAAACTTAGTAAGAAACTGTGTGAGAAGAATGCATGCTGTTACTATATAAATGCTCCTGTCCTCCATTATCCCCCCCCCCAAAAAAAAAAACAGAAAAAAATACTGATTTTATATTTATTTCAAGTGTTTTGATGGATTACACCACATTTTCCCTTACATTGTAAAATCACTTTCTGATTCACTCAGATGGATAAATGTTTGCAGCAAGAAATCTTCTTTAGAAGTTAAGTCATTCAGGACTCTCAATGAAATGAATTTAGGAACACACTCTTTCAAAGCTTTAATAAAAGACCGATGATTTAATTGCCACACTCCAAAGCTGGTGGGCAGGTCAGTCTATTACTGATCTCCTGTATTTAACTTTGGTGGAGAGTGGTTGGTCTAAGACCAACGTAGTCTCTCAAAACAGGATGATAAGTTAATTTCACAGTTATCACAAAATAACATATGATATTAGGTGGTAGCGACATGATAACTCCACTGGAAACAATGGTAATTACATAGTAAATCGTGTCGATGATACTGCATTATCTCCTAACTGTTCAATTAACTCGTGTCACCACCGCATACTATGTTTAGAAAGTTGCTGACGCAATATTTCCGTATCATAATTGCAAAGATAGTCGAACAAGATAGCACACTACAATTTTAGGAAGTTTCTAATATTACATGGTAAAACTATTTCTACCATAAAAAACAAACAAACATTGTCATGAAGAATGAGACCCAGAAAACAGGAAGATACCACCTGAAATGGAAATAGGTTGGAAAACGTGTCTTCAAACTAACTACGTTACTTTTTCTTCGATACAGAAAATGAGACATTATTTCATAAACCTAATTCCAATTGAGATTCAGTGCGCTAACCAAATGGTAAGAGTCATCAGCCATCATAAAAACAATTACCATTTTAATTGCTGAAGAAAAGTAACATTTCCTATAATGTGCAGGTAACCTAATAAAAAAGAGTGCTTTTATAAATTAAGAAAATATGCTTAAATTCTAAAAGGATGTGAACAAATTGAGCTTTTCTGTAATTCACACACACTGCTGCACTTTCACCAGTGACAACTGGGTCTTCTCATTTTCACTCATACAAATCAAAAAACAACTGAGGTTTGAAAGAAACTGCTCAGACATGAAATGTAGTAAAATGCTGCCGGAAACACACAGGCAGGATTTGTCCTGTTACTGCCGCCCTACAGTCAGGGCTGTAGGATGGGATGGTCCTTTCCGAACAGTGTCACGTTCTGTTCATCAACGCACCACTACTTTGTAGTTCAACAGTTATTCTTAACCACTGTATTTGTGAGTGCAGAATTAAATCATCAGCTTGTACAAATCAGAATTACAGCTAGATCTAAGCCGAGGCATATTAATGGTGTTAGGCTGATTTACATCAGCTTAAGACCTTGCTCAAGGAATACTCCTTTCTGTAAATTAAATGTATCTTTGAGTCAATTCCTAATTAAAGTCTAATGTCAAAGTTTAAAATCTCTGTGTGATAAGGAAGCTTTGCGACACAGGCTCCTAAGACACATGGGAGCTTCTGAAAATTTTGCAGAATATCTTCAACAGAGGACTTGCGGAAATTAAAGCACAGTTTGGCGTATATGGCAACGTTTACCTGTGATGCAAATACTTCCAACGTATGAAGTTGTTTTTGTCGTATTTTTCAGTTTTCCTTTGTGACAATGATATTTTATACAGCTTATTTCGATTCAGAACACCTCTTTCAAGGCCAGCTCCACCTACTTTTTCATCTCTGCTCATATGAGTTTTCCGGTTATAAGAATACAAAGGAATCTGCATGATTTTAGTGCATGACTCATTTCTAGCAAATCAACACACACACTTCAATTTGTTATGCATGAGAGATGCATGAAACTATAGATGCTTGAGCCTCTGGAGCACAAAATAAGCAAAATATGTAAGCACTGTATCTAAATCATAACTGAAGTTAAATTCTAATTTTAACACACAGGCTGTATAGTGAAGTCACAAATATAGGAAAGATTTTAGACCACATCCTAGACCTCTCCTTGGCTGTCCTGAAAAGCCTATGCAGCCTAAGTGTTACAGATTTCCTTCTGTTAAGCGTACTGCCACATGGCATCGCATCGCTACGGACAAAAGTGGCAGAGAAGTGGTCATCACCTTTTTTTTCAAAAGCAGACAGAAGCCCAAACACAACTCCTGAGACCCCGTGACAGATTCTCTAATTCCACTTACCTGGGAACGGGAGTTTCCTTATGGGATGGGTACTTACTGTGCAATGGGCAGCATGGACTCGGACTTGTGTGATGCAGTTTATATAACTCTGGCATTACATGATGTACCATGTAACCACAGCATACAGGGGTCAAACCGCGCTCCAAAGTCTGGATACACTATTCCAGTGATGCTTTCACTCCCCCTCCCCAGCAGCCTTCCTTCTCTCTAGCCCACAGGAGTACTACTCTCTTGGCATAGCCCTTCATCACTGTGGATGGTACACTGGAAATAAATTACTGGCAAATAAGGAAATAAAATAAAAAACAAAGTTTAAACTCAGTCAATAACATAAGTCAAAATTCCTCAAAACTCGATTTCTCACATGATATTTAGGTATTTGAATGTACTCTGGTCCAACATCCATTTAGAGACAGAGCAAGGGACTAGATAGCAGCGACAGCAAATACATCGGGAATGGTGGTGGTGGGGGGGAACATACTATTATAAATAATTTAGTAAGTTACTCTAAAAAATTTCTCCAAATAAATAGCCGGGAAAAGAGAGAGCAGGTGCATTTGCTGTTTCTAACAGCAATATGCAGTGGATGAACTGCACACTGCTCAAAGTGGAAGACTGTTTTTTTTTTTTTATGTTGTTTTTAATCAATTTGTATTCCTTAATTTGGAAAAATCTCTCTTAATATAAACATTCAGTTCTACTTTCTCAAGGCAATTTGACTAAGAAGTAAAACATGAAACAGAGAATGATTATGTCGTTCACTGTGCTGCGACCGAAACAAAAGTAAAAAAAATAAAAGTTAGGATTTTGGGGGGTTGTGTTTTTTTTTTTTTTTTGGTTCTATCATCTTCCAGTATCCTCCATAGAACTTTAAGAAACAAGACACTTCTTTTGAATCAGATATCCATTATCAATTTGGACACAGAGCGTCTGAACCAGTATTATCTGCAAATGATTTATGAGTGCAGGTATTTCTCTACCTGAACATTTTAGTGAAACCATAAATATAAGTAAAGACAGAGGCTGGGATTCAAAGAGAACGCCTTGAAAATATTTTATATGGGAAGCTACTTTCATCTGATGAAAATTATAATTCCCATTCTGAACCCATTTATGTAACTATTTTTTTAATGTCTGTTTGCCAAAGCTCTCCCTTCTTTGTCATATTTTATATATTTACTCTAAATGCTTATAAATAAAACCTGCTGAACTAAGCCAACTGATCAGATGTTCTCCTCCTAACATCAGCTAAGAATGTATCAAAGCCTGAGACATAATTCAGAAGAATGTATTTAATAACAGCATCATAAAAACAGCAATTTAAACTATTTATGAAGAATATCCTCAAAAATCCTTATAGAAGCAATATTCCCATTTCTGTTATGTAACCTTACAACAAATTGAGCATCAATAAGCTTCAAAACATTTGGGATAGATTCATTTCCTCCCTCCTAAAGTGGTGTTGATATCTTTCTCCTATCTGGAGGAGGATGGCTTTCTGCAACAGCTCTAGGTGGACAACCTGCCTCAGCATGGGCTAGGTATTTCCAACTGCTTTTGCCTTCCCTTCCATACTGAGTCCATAGAGAGCTAGAAATTATACTGGAACACTACAGTATACAAAATTTCAGAAAAAAAAATAATGACAATTTTGATTTATATCAGGTTATTATGAATTTCCAATATGGTCTATTTTATGAAAAAGATAAAAAGAAAAAATATTATTAGAAACCAATTCCCTGTGGAAATGATCTTTATAATAGTTAATTTCATATTCTAGATATTTAAGTTATTCTAAGCTTTTTTTCACCCTTTACTTATTTCTGATTATTATTTCTATTCACTTATTCCTACATTATTATTAGTTGAATCAAAAATATGTTTTTCTAAATTAAAAGAGAAAGAATCCTTTTTTATTTTACTGTAAATTTTCAGTAAAAGCAAGCGCTATGGAAAAACATGTGCATATTAAAATTCAATAGTTAAAATAGAAATTTACATACACCCATTTTACTGCACGACCTTCATTAGGACATTTTAGTACATATGCTAGAATATATTCTGTATTTACAATTCTAATAATATATATATAAACAATGTTTTCTACCAGAAGATTTCAAAGAATTGGAAACATGTAAGTGAATTAAGTATTAAATCTTCTTATTACAGATATAGAAATAATAGTTTCTTCTTATTACAGATACAGAAATAATAGTTTATTTCACAGTTAATAAAAACAATATACAAAATCTAATTGATAGTTTTTCAATTTTGCACAACATAGTTTGGGCTTGACTTTAAAACTTGCTTTTCCAATACATTTCTAATTCACCAATAAAGCCTAGAAACTGTGCAAACTAGATCCCAGAAAGCCACAGCAGGGCATCTGAAGATCAAGGCCAAATTTAAAGCTTTGGGGTGCTGCTCAGCATTACAGAGGCAATAACTCAGTATTCCCATCTTCAGTGTTATGCTTTTTCTATGCAAAAACATCTGTTTTCTGTGCCAGCTCTTTTTAAAATTAAAAAGAATAGGGAGCTAATATTACTAACTTTGTATAAAATGTACAGCAGTGAAGTGTTTATGATTTCTTTGCTTGTATGACAACAAAGTATTTTGAAGTTTCCTCATAATAAATGCAATATTGCCCTAGCTATCCAGGCAAACAAATGCCTTTTACCATAGTGAAGACCCAGTTAGAAATAATCTTCTTCATATTTATTGTGTAAGGAAGTGTTGAAATATACGGCACATCAACTCTACTGGATGCAGAAGAATTCTCAGAAAGCGAAAGAAGAGCCCACAAACCTTTCACGCCCTTTTTTACCTCATCTCAAAGGCATTTTCATTTCAGAGACTCTAAATCCCTCTCGTCAAAATACAAGAGATTCAGTCAGGGCTCATAACGCAGCACCAAGGGGAGGGAGAAATTAAATGACTAAGAACTGCTACAATGACAGTATAAATGAAAGAGGAGGAGGCCTAAGAAAGACACTGCAATGGAGCTGTGCAGGAACACTTAGAACACTTTGCAGGTAGCAATACAGAAATACTGTGATGCAAAAAAACGCTACATTTTTTATAAATTTCTATTCATGCCATAACATAAATACATAAAATGACACGTGTGCATTGCTTGGCAAAATATGATCTCTGTATATGCTACAAATAGCCATCCTTATGATTGATGGGTTATGCATAACTCTATAGTATAGTTAATATCATACACAAAATTTTAGTAATATATAGTTACTAGAGTGAAAAAGAAAACCATTTTACATCAAATTACTGTCTCCTTCCCCCTAAAAAGTATCTGACTAAAGCAGAGATAATGTAAAGTTCAGCTATCAAAAACGGCTTCATTAAGAACTTTAATGAAGCACATGGGAGCCATTTATTGACTCCTCAACTATTAAGACATAGCATTATTACTGCTTTAATAGTATTTCCATTTTCATTTAGGAAATAACTAATCAAGGGATCAATGTACCAAAGACTTTATTTTCTCTCCCATGGGTCACTGAAAGTACATTTTTTAAAATGCAAAAAACGTAAAGGCAATTCCCCCCAGTGCCATATCACATAAGCAATTTAAAGAAATAACAAGGAATGCTAAAGGTCAATGGCTACCCATCTAAGCCGTGTTATAAAACAAATGAAAATTGTTAGTGGTAATTCTACCTTTCTGGTGGAAGTAAGAGATCGCTTTCACATCAAAGAGGCTTACCTCCAAAGTATGCAAAGCACCTCCACCCTGACCTGCTGTCAACCTGTGAGACATTTCTATTTCTCAGACTCACTTAGAATGCAAACTACTGTTTTCCTGGTAGTTCTCACAGCTCCACTTCCTTTGAGGTACAGATGTGTAGCCAAAGAACCCAATCAGATAACACCCATTTACATATTTATAAAGTCTCCTGTAAAATCTCGTATCAATTGTTGCCACTATATATAGCCCTTTCAAAGTATCTTGTGGGCACAAGCGCTCTACTGCACCGCTCCCTTCAGGAGTCCAGATATATCGTATAATGTGATTTCAATGTAAATGTGGCCCATCACACAATCATACCACTTCACAAACTCTTTTCTGCTGGGGTAGCTTAAATCTAAACACACTCAAGCAGCTTGCTGCACTGGAGCAAGATTTCTTCCACATAAAAAAAGTCAAAAACCCCAACACAACAATGCCAAGGAAAAAAAAATCTGAACATTTTCTGCAGAAAGATGGGCCGTCTCCAAATCCTTGTGCCCTATCAGACAAATTAAAGTAAATCAAGCATGAAATGAAGCAGAAGAGCCCCGAGATAAGGCTCCTTTAAGTCGTTTACAGATTAGGATAGAGAGAGGTGCATCTGGTCTCTGGCAGTGAAGGAGGCCAGTTTCTCATCTCACAATAGCAGCCTGTGTATAGGATTACCTTACCTTGTCACTGACAAGGGAAAAAGCGCCTGCAAAATGTCTCTAACTAACTTCCTAATGTTCCCAGCTAAGTTCTCTTATTAAAGTATTAACTGTTACAATGATAGAAATAAATTTTGATAAAACAAAATAAAAACAGACACTAGTCTGATTTATGAGCTGGTCAGACACTGATAAACTGGGGGCTCTGCTGCTAGCAGATGAGCCTCTTCGCTTATCTGTCAGGATTTCACTGCTAGAGACAGCAGATAACTTTCCAACTGGAATTAGTGATTCAGTGAACTGTGCGTTACTGGTTGGACTGGTGCTCTAGCAGTACCTAAAAGGGCCTCTTGTGTTATCAGATGGGATTTTGCTGCCGTATGTGGTGAGACATTTTCCTCCTGGAAGTGACAGCTGAGCCAAGCAGTCTGCACAGCTAATGGTTAAACTGGTGCTCTAGCAGCAGCAAACAAGCCTCTCTCCTCTTATCAGCTGTGATTCAGCTTCTACAAATTGGAGGCCTCCCTTTGCCAGGAAGCGGTGTCTCTCCCGGAGCACCGTTGCTAGCTTTTGCTTTTCCTGGTGACTCCTCTACCCCTACGCCGTGGCATCAAAGGGCAATACTGCCTGCAAGCTGACTGTGCTGTTGCACTAGGCCGACTTACAGGGCTACTGCACCATGCAGCTGCGTTAATCTGCTACTACGTGGGACTAAGCCTAACCAGTTTTTGCTGAGGACACCTGCAAGGAGTAGGGGAGGGAGACTGGAGAAGGAGGAGCAGGTGATTCAGCAGGTGGATTCCCACTCTTCTGCTTGTGGTGGGAGTGCTTGAGCACTTGCACCAAGGAATACTGCACTTGTGGGTTCCCTTGCATAAGGTGGTCATTAAAGTCTTTTGTTTTCTATACATCTTAGCACCACTGTGCTCAACAATTTGGACAAGCATACCCAGCTTTAGGAAATCTCTCCTGATACGGCCCCTTTTCAGCTTTGCTATTGTGCTCCATCCTGCAAATAAGTGTTTCAGAAAAGTGGATGCAACGATTTGTATGGGTGCAAAGACAGATATTATAACTTAATCATAAGGAACTCCAGCAGTAATCAAACACATTTATTTAAGAAGAAGAATGGAGGTAGATGCAAGATATCACACACTCATTGCTAGATGAGTAAAATCTCTTCAAAAAAAGTGAAGTAACAAATGAGCTTACAATTACTGCATGCTTTATAAAATTTCACCTTTTAGTTCTCTTTGTGAATACTGGAAAAATGCATAATATACTTATACATGGTGAAAATCTTCCAAAATTGAATGATGAAAAATAAATATAAAATTATGCTTTGCTCCTTGAAGACATATTTTATCAGACAGTACATAGCATAAAGGTCTACAGGAGCTCTAATTCCAATAACAACATATCTACTGTGTATTTTGGGATGAAAATGCATATTATAATGCTTCTTATTTCACCAAAACTTTAGAATCAAGAGAAAAAAAACTCCCATCATTACAACAGCATAAAGTAGTACCAGATCAACATTGCACTAATTTACCTTAGAAGTTCTAAAAAAAGGGGGGTTGTACATGTACTCCTATTTGCCAAGGGAGAATATTTTATAATAGACTATTTTATCCCAAGAACACAGAGAATAAGATAGAGACAACCCAGAAAGCACAGTAGAATTTTACTAAACTAATCCAATAAGAATGCGGGGCAAGATAGTGGGAAGTGTGAACTTGTCCTTTGGACTTTAACCACCAGACACTGAACTGATGGTACTTCAGGAAACTTTTCTAAACATAAAAAATGAAAGGTAGAAGAGCCTGAGCCTCACCCCCAGAGGGGATGGTTTTCTCCACCAGCATTTCATGCCATACTTGAAGCCCTACAACTCTGCATGATTTGGATATTTATGAGAATGTTTCCAGTTCCCAGAACATTCAAGCCAAGTCAAAGTGAGCTGGCTCTCATCCTGCTGAGTCCTACAGCCAGACTCATCTGAAGTAGTGATAACCCCTTGCTTGCCTTGTATGCTGCACACCTGTCCCAAGCTCAGTAAGATTTTGCAGAAGTGAAAGGCAAATTAAATTTCTTTCCTCACTAACTGTCAAGACTAATTTTATCTGTTTCCAGAGCTTTCAGCAAAAATCCTTGCTTCCCAATGAGACAGATTAATTTTTGTTTGTATGTTAAAAATATCAGGTCTCATTTCACTTGTTCTTAGGTACCTTTTAAAAACACACTGCACAACTGGATTAGAGCAACATACATTACGCTGACACATATGATGAAACAATGATGAAAATTATAAACAGCTGTCTTACTCTGTCTATATTTTATATGAATGATCCAAAAGGTAGAAGTATTCAAGTTCAGTAAGATTACACACGTGATTTGCAACTGCTGCTCTTTTTGGAAGCATTCACTAGTGAAAAGTGAAGGCACTGTAAGACACTAATGTGATCTACTAATGTTTTGCAACCAGTTACGTTAGTTTCACACTTTGGCTACATTTGCATGGGGTAGAGGGCAAAAAAGAATGAAGGACTTGTATTTTTACCCAAAATTATTTTCAGTGAACCAAGTTAATATAATTCTTTTCTCTGAGAAAAACTGACATATTTACAAATCTGTGCCCAGTTGATGATATCTAACAAGCACTTGCTGCTTGCTGCTCTCAAATAATAAACTACCCTAAATTATGCCAAAAAAGATAACAGGAATGTTTATTTTTATATTTATTAATGCTATGAGAAGATGACATGTTTATATGATATCTGCAGTGCTCCCATTTTTGTAACAGATTCAAAATTCTTAGGAGAAACTATTTTTATCTAATTTTATCAGAAGATGCATACTACACTAAAAATGCAAATATACGATCCATAAAAGTAACTTTTTATTCAGTAACTTATAGTATTTAACATCAATTTAAATAAGTTCCTTTACCATTTGTAACTGCTGGCATTTTCAAACCTGACAGTATGACTGCACCATACATGCAGAGAAGATTCGAGCTGTTTATGACCTAATACAGGATACTCTTACAATTAATTATATGGGTATTAATAACATTGAAGGGTATTAAGTGACAGCTATATGAAATCATTTCTTATTAATTACAGTGCTGAATAACAGCCACTCATATTTATGTAAATGAAAAAAAGGAGCCAGATCAGTTCTAGATTCTAGATTCATCAATAGTTTTGGTGATCTTTACTATTTCAGAGACAGTATTACACTGTGGCAAATAACACGCAATATGAAACTGCTTAGGTTTATGTATATATGTATATGAGGTAAGACATAGCATTTTATTCTGGTAGCCTTCATTAACCAGTTAATATGACTTCATATAGTTTTCCAAATTTTATCATTTTTTGTATATTTAATTGTATGAAATAGGCCTTTGACCACCACCATCATTTTAAATTATTTTCTGGTACATTCTTGCAACATATTCTACATCTTCAAGGGCAATGAGAAAGGTTTCAGCATACTCACGTCTCCTATGCTAAATTGAACTTCACAGATTTATGGCTTCTGCAAATACAAAAAGCTACTGTACTTTCTATTTTATAAGCATATGACCAAGTACAAAAATTCTGATGAGAGATTCTCAAAGCCGTGGGGATCTGTAACGCAAATATAACATAGTTCTTTACATACACCAGCATATATCAAATAAAGCCAAAGATCCATGATGGTTATGTCATTATCTAGATTATACTGACACTGAATTTTCTGCAAACAGTAATACAGAAGTGAGGGATGTGACGCAGTCAGCATCATATCCAACTATGTTGACTCCCAACTTGAGCAGGCAGGTAAATGTTTACAGCTGGCTCAGCAGCAAGTTACGATGAGTCAAGAGAAAGGCTTGAGTTTACATTTTAGGGTCCATGACATGCCTTTTGGACTTACACTCCACTATAATACCTGAGAAGGGAGTATTCATGTTCTAATATATACCTCTAACCTACTATGAAGCAGTTAGTTTAATGATTTAACAAGACAGTTTAACCATAATCTGTTTTAACTCTACCAAACTTTTATTATTCATCTTCAACACTTCACCAAAATACCTTGTTAAAGTTGCATAAAATATTCACTCATTTTATAAGCACTGAATTATTAAAAGTTATCACCTGAATTCCATTGATTTATGCAATAAAACATATTTAAACAGGGTCAAAGACATTTCCAAAGAAAAACAATAGCATAGAAAACCCTAAACAACCGAATGCATTATATGTTATATATTACCCTTATATCTTTACAATACCTTACAACATATTCATTCTTTTTGAAATATGATGTTACTTTTCTAACAGGCTTAATTTATGATTCTTAAAAAAAGAGTTGATATATTTAAAGTAAATTCTGAAACAGTCAGGATGTATTTAACTCTGCTTCTGTATTGCAGATCTGACTTTACCGAAGCAAAGCTAATCCAAATAAGAGATCTTCAAAGACCTCAAACTGTTACCAGCAATTCAAGAGAGTAAGTGTATGCAGGATGATCAAGTTTGATAGACTATGTAAGTTTATATATTTAAATCAGCAATACATGCAGCAGCTTAAGGGAAAGCAGAATTTCTATCCTAGCCTGTCTTTCTTAAGTTCTCTCCTGTCCAAGTGACAACCACGTTATACTGTTCTGAAAGCATGTCTATGTGGTATATTCTTTGTCAAGGTAGAAGGAGCTGAGGAAGCACGAACAAGAAGTATCCTGAGATGCATAAAAAACTTAACTGGGCGTCACAGAGCTAGGCAGGTTCAATTAGCTTTTCAAAGCTGAATGGTGTTACAGGCAGACTGTATCCAAGCTAGCTCAGTAACCAGAACACAACGAGCATGGGATTTACCACAGGGAATTTACCATAGCAGTCATTAACATAATTCCTATTGAATTAAATTACCTAACTTTACCAACATGTTGTAAGAGGTTTTTTTTGTTTGTTTGTTTTTTTAAAAAAAACTAAGGCACACCAAATTACATTAAAACAATTGCTATTTAGCTAAATAATAGTGTTTTTTCCCCTAATCAAATTTCTCTACATTTCTCAGTACTTTATGTATATTCTGACTGAGGGTTTCCAGTACAGACATTCTAATATAGTAACTAATATAGTAGCTTAGAGAACTGACTATCAGAAAGACAGATAAAGATTCAGGTGGGTAAAAGCCCAAATTGTTGTGAATAGCCAGAAGGAACACTTTTACTGCTACTGTTCAAGACCATCTTAACTGATATATATATACACACCTCACTAGTGCTTTCATATAACCTCCATAGCAGACATATCATATATGCTTTTCTTTTAGAACAGAACTCTTCAGTTATTCAACATTGTTGTAAAATGATGTTGAAAGGAATCTACACCGAAGTACATCTATGACAACTCTAGTGCTTAAAGACTGCCCATCAGCCTAAGTCCAAAACAGAATTAACCAAGTAACAGAGAAGCCACTCCATGCCATTGTCAATGCTGTATTTTAGGTGAGGTGTGTACTTTGTACAGAGTTGAAGTACTACAATGTATTTCAGTTCAAATAATACTATATACAAAATAAATAAAATGAAGACTAGAACCCTTAAACCTTCAGCTGTTCCCTCAATATTCTTTACAACTCTTAAAAAGTACAATAACCAACATTATTATGCTAAGTAATACCTATTCATATAGGAGATACAGTCCTTTCCTCCACAAGCTCATGTTCCTATAAACACTTGAACATCCCATAAATAGTTGTTTTAACAAAGCAGAAATATATATAAAAGCATTCTTGACTATATGTGTTTACAGCATTGAAGTCTCCATTTCCAAGGGGGTTTCTGGAAATTTTATCATGCAACTATTGTATGTCATGTAATTGTTGGCTATTTTCACATAACTGATACAAGGGCATTTCATCCCACCTCTTTCTTGCATGTATCATGAAAACAGATTGTCTCGTTCTCTCTGTTTGCACAGATTACATATTTAATGCCAATCAGTTTACTAATTACTCCAAAGCTAAAATGAAACCAAACCTATGTTTAAAAAGGTAGATGAGGGTTCATTTATTCCTTGCTCTCAGGGCTCTGACACTTGAAGAAAGGTAAGAGGAGGAGTAGTGGAAGGGGTGAAGGTATCTTCAGAAAATGGTTTGGTTCCAAATACCCTAATTCCCATTAGAAGCATACAACTACTTTATCTTTCTTCTTTTGCCATTAATTATAAATAAATTCATCTTTCTCTTGTGAAGCCTGAAGTTTGTTGTTGTTGTTAGATGAGTTGCATTCAAACTCCAACAAAAAAGATGAAGCCAACATTGAAATTCATCTCACAGTCCAGAATTTACTTAACGGCCAGGCTGTGCGCTGTGATAAACAGAATGATGATCCGGCAACATGTCTTTATCCATGGTTTGCTTTAATTAACGCCGGCTTGTTTGTTGAAAAGATGATTAATATGCCAATGAAAATTGCATAATTGAATACCACAACACTGGCACAATCAGAAAGACACATGCAGTTTTTTGATTAACATTTATTATTATTATTATTATTATTGTGTGTTTTAATGTACTCTATGAAATGATGCAGTTTTTGACCGAAGAGGTGAAGAAAAGCCGAGTTAAGTGCAAGATCCTCCATGAGCAAGAAAAAAGATATAATGCAGATTAGAAATAGTTCCTTGGCCAAACAGTTATTTTTCTAAATTCAAAATAGAAGAACCACCTCAACACAAAAGAAAATAAAGGAAAATAACAAACAACAAAAAGCTTCAAAAAAACAATAAAAAGGGAAATATTCTATGATAAAAAGGTAAGAAATGAGTACAGGAAGCGGGATCAGTATATTCAATACACAGGAATTAGTCCAGGGGAAGTAGAGGAAACAGATTTTAACGGACAGAGAGTAAGGAACTTCAAATCACTGGTGTATTACAGTAACAAAACACTGAAATTAAGGAAAACAAAATACAATCCCTTTCTAGGGCTTCATCTGAACAACTGCTCACACTGCACTTTGCTGAACATATTCATCTGGTAAATCCATGTTATGACTGGCAAACAGTGTCAATTAAGGCAGTTTATAAGTGGGTCAGGTTTTCTTTTCTGTATTATTTATCAGTATTATTTTCCTCCAATAATTTGTTCCCGCTATCTAAATCAATGTTGATGATATTTAACACTAATTCTCATGTAAAGACTAACTTTTAAGGGGCAAGACTGTCCTCCTCTTTACAAAATTAAACTCAGATTTACATAGAAATTCAATATGAAATATAATGGGTCTGTAAACATTCTTAGCTGTTTTGGAAATGAGTTGTTAGTAAACTTTTGAGCTCAGGCAAGCTACAAAACTTTGCAGAGTTCTGCCACAAAATTAGCATCTCTGTACTGACTTCATACCTTCCGCAATGCTCTAAGCAGGCACAAGAATTTTTTGATAACTTAAGTTTTTGTTTAGATAAATAAACACTGGCATAGGATAACACAAACTATCTGCACCTTTACTATAATCAAATAATAACAGCAAGGAATGATTCCCACTTACTTCTTCATACAAAAACCACCACAAGAAGATTTCTGCAAGAACTGGGTTTCAAGGATCCTCTCACATTGTCCTTAGACGGAGGAGATGAAAAAGAAAGGATAAAAACAAAACTCCCACAGAAAAAGACCATGCACTCTAACTACAACCTTGAATGATTTCTCTGAGTCGAGGGTGACCATGCAAGGTCCTGCATGTCTGTAATGATCCTCCACTTCAACAGTTCCCAAGTTACAGCTGATCCTGAGCACAAGTAGCGAGAGTGGAACAAATAATATAGCCTGATAGAGCACAACTGTGTAGAGAGAAAACTATGTCCTCCTGCCTCATTCTCCAAAGCCACCCATTCTCCACTCTGCTCTAAACACAGATTCCTCAATACTTTGCTGTGAAATAGGTCTATTGGAGAACAAAAGTCCTATGTATGCATACTGAAAGCACACAAAACTCATAGCAGCGCTAAAAAAACAGTCAAGCAAGGGCTTCTCCCAGCTAACTTAGGGCTAATTTTCCTGTCTAGAATTTAGCTTGGAGGTTATTTAAGCTCCTGTATGCATGCCTACATTTGCAACTTAGTATTCAGAAAATACTGCCGGGAAAAAGAAAACGATGATTTTTTTTCCTTTTTGAACAGCCACAAAGTAGCTCCTGTATTTCCTAATCCTGCCCTTCCTAGTACAAATGATAAAGCCCCTTTACCTTACGAAGGGATATCAGAAAAAACATAACCTGTAATTTGAATTAGAGACAGAGAGTTACAGCAACTGAAAAACTGTCTAAAGTAAAAGAACAATGCACTTAGGAAAAAATTGACTGTTGAAAAGGTAAAAGCATTACAGTATGTTGTCTAAGCACATTCAAGTTGTGGTACCAGTAGATACAAACTGTCAGTTATATACTATAAATTTTGCTATTCTTACTACTTGTAGATCATAGTGGAGGAATACACTGCAGTTTCTTTAAAAACATTTATCACATTTTTTCACTTAGTCTACTTTTTTTTTCCTCCGACTTGGCCATAGCTGCTGTTCTGGAAGATTTTAGGCATAAACTTAAGCTTTTGTTAACATTTTATACCACAAAAGTATTATCAAAAATAGAAAAGATGATCGGACAGAAGTGTATAAACACATGAAATGCAAGCACAGTAACAAAGATTCTTATTTCTTATGCTTAAGGAACTGAAGAGTATCAAATTAAATATTACAGAAAAAGATTAAAAATACACCAAAAGAAGTGGCCTCCTACTCCAATACTGAGCAAGATAAACTGTGGAGCTCACCAGTACAGGAGTACAGGATTGTGTGAAGACCAAAGTCACAGTAAAAACAAAAATTTATAAAAGAAAAGTTCATCAAGATTATCAGATGCAAATATGAAGGTACAAGCTCTGATTGAGGAAGTTGCAAAGTGCAGAATACCAGAGGATGACTAGGAAATACCACTATGTGACTGTCCTATTCTTATAATCTTTCATAATTTACCCATTACTGGCCACTGCCATAGACAGATATGGTTATAAATGGATCTAGACTACTCATTACAGCCTTAAGTCATTTCTTACGCAAATTCAGGATACTAGACTTTTTAATCTTTTCCACAAATTTGTCTTCTACAGCCTTCAGTCCCTACTATTCTTCTCTGGATCCTTCAAATTTGTTAGTATTTTTCTGCTATTCAGACTTGTGAAAACTAGAATATAACTGGTTCAGTCTCACTGCGACCACTGACAATAGATTTTAATTCATATGTGAATTTCAGACAAACAAAATGAACATACAATTTTTTCCCTAAATGTGTCCTTCCCAACTTAGTATTATTTTAATAAACTTATTCAAATAATTAGTGACGTTATTAAGTAAAGGCAAATAAATAAATCCTTACCAAGAACAGACTTCTTTATACCACTGCCAGATGGTGCCCTAAAAATTCAATACTCTATTATTTTATGAGAGCTTTTTGTTTATGATTTTTGAGCCAGGTACACTCCGTATGATTGTGTTCACATCTACGCCTGTTTGTATTTAATCAATTTAGGAGTATGGCTTCATGAGGATCAGATGTTTTAAATAAATATTTCAGATTTTTTCTTTATCAATATGTAATTCAGTTTTAAAATATCCAACGTATCAGGTAAGATCTCTTTTTTCAGAAATGTGTGACATTACCTTCATCTAGAGAAAAGGCTGTCAACCATTCATTCTCCCTGATGAATCCTGTTTCACTGACTTAAAAAGGACTAGTTTTCTGAATAACCACTCCTCAATCAGAGAAAGGATCACCATGTAACCTTACTGGTTTCTGGACTTCTTTCTATTTCTTTTGCCACTTTCCCTAGAATATGGTCTAGATTTTAGGCAGGTAAATAAAATTAATTACTTTGAATGTTCAATTATTTCCTTGACAATTCTGATACCTATTGCCATGTCTGTGAACATTACCAATTTCTAGTATTCCCTTGCATGTTTGTATTTTATAATGTTTTTCTCTATTAATTCAATATACTGTTTTTAAAAGATTTACATTAAAAATGAACACTTTCCTAGCCACTATAGGACTCATTCTTACAACTGTTCTAAAGAAAACTAATGTTGTGCTAATATTTTAGAAATAGAAACAGGATGACCTCAGTAATACGTCTTTCAGTCTGATATTGATATATGGTATAACAATGGAACAGATAACACAAAGTTTAATTAATAAAGAGTTTAATAAAACTAACAAAATTAGTGCCAATTAACATATATATCTTACAGCACTAACTTGGTATCTTAACAAAATTATATTTAGTTGACAAAAATCACAGGTTAGCACTATTATATATATACATTCTCTTCCTTGTGCGAGTGACGGAGCACTGGCACAGGTTGCCCAGAGAGGTTGTGGAGTCTCCTTCTCTGGAGATACTCAAGGGCCGCCTGGCTGCAACCCTGTCTAATGTGCTCTAGATGACCCTGCTGAGCAGGGAGGTTGGACTAGATGATCTCCAGAGGTCCCTTCCAACCCTACTGATTCTGTGGTTCTGTGATATTGCATTTGTGTAAAGACTTAATGCTATTCAATTTTAAATAGGGGTAAGATACCAATAATAAAAAAAGCCTAGTATAAACTTGTAAGTGATAAATATGAAAACTGATTGGATACATTTCTAGTGAAGTGTGGAAAACCGGTTCTTGGCCCTTCAGTACTTAGCATTCTTATTAATGATTAAGAATAAAGAATCAAATCAAATATTGATAAAGTCTGTGAACAACATAACTGGAGAGGACTAAATAATGACGAAGGCTGATACTGGACAATATAATGAACTGGTAATCCGCCCTCACTGAGCATGTGTTTTAATACAGGAAATGTACCACTCACAGGACCAAACAATGCAGGATATATCTAGAGGAGGTAGGATAGGTAGGGGACTCTATTCTGAGAAGCAGAGGCTAAGAAAAAATACTTTAAGATTCAAGGTTGTTAGCAGCTGAACATGAACAAGATTTCTCAGTTGAACACTACAGCTGAAAGTGGTAATATGTATATAAAGAGCAGTATTAGAAAGACATGATCACGACCAGTGGTTGTAATGGGTGACTCCATGTTGAAGGGGACAGAGATGCCTATGTGCCAACCTGACCCCTCCTCTAGAGAGGTTTGCTGGCTGCGGGGGGCGAGGATACGAGATGTGTCTGAAAGGCTACCAAGGCTTGTCCGCTCATCAGACTACTACTCTCTGCTGCTCTTTCACATGGGTGCTAACGATACAGAGAGCAAACTAGAGACAACCAGGGAAGACTTCAAGGCCTTGGGCATGGTGGTCAAGGGTCTGGGAGCCCAGAGGGTTTTCTCAGTGGTCCTGCCGATTAGGGGGAGGCATGCGAGGAAGAGTAGGAAGATTTCCCAAATCAACAACTGGCTGCGCCACTGGTGTTGGCAAGAGGGTTTTGGATTCTATGACCGTGGAACATGGTTTGAAGACCAACAACTGGTGGGGAGAGATGTGATTCACCTCACCAAGCGGGGCACATTTGCCTATGTAAACAGGTTAGCCAGCCTAGTAAAGAGGGCTTTAAACTAGCTAAGAGGGGGATCAGGGGGTATCATAGAGACAGGGTAGACAACAAAACACAAGTTAGGTTGGGGGGCCTCCAACAGGTGCATGCAGCTGGGGGTGTGCACTTGGGATATGGCTATTTCTTCCTCAGAAACCTGCAGGCATGACCGCCTCTTTGAAATGCCTGCACACCAATGCACGCAGCATGGGGAAAAATAAGGAGGAGCTGGAGATCTGTGTGCGATAGCAGGGCCATGATCTCATTGCAGAGATCTCATTGGTGGGATAGCTCACACGACTGGAACACTGTCACGGATCGCTATATGCTTTTAGGAAAGAGAAAAGGAAGGCAAGGTGGTGGAGTTGCTCTTTATGTGAGAGAGCAACTGGAATGCATCGAGCTCTGCCTAAGGGTGGAGGAGGAGGCAGTTGAGAGCTTATGGGTAAAGATCACAGGGCGGGCTAACACAGAGGACACTGTTGTGGGTGTCTACTACAGGCCACCGGACCAGGAAGAAAAAGTTGATGAGCTGGAAGTAGCCTCATGATCACAGGTCCTGGTTCCCATGGGGGAACCATCTGCTAGAAGGACTACACAGCAAGGCACAAACAGTCCAGGAGGCTCCTGCAATGCACTGATGATAACTTCTTGTCACAAAGGTGGAGGAGCCTACAAGGAAGGGTATCCTGCTGGACCTTGTCCTTACCAGCAGAGAGGGACTTGTTAGAGATGTGAAGGTTGGGGGCAGCCTTGGATGCAGTGACCATGAGACAGTGAAGTTCAGGATCCTGCAGGAAAGAAGTAAGGCAACAAGCAGGATTGCAACCCTGGGCTTCAGGAGAGCGGACTTTGGGCTCTGCAGAGACCTAATTGGTGGAGTCTCATGGGTTAAGGCCCCAGAAGGAAGGGGGGTCCAGGAGAGCTGGCTAGTATTCAAACATCACTTCCCCCAAGCTCAAGAGCAGTGCATCCCTATGAGTAAGTAGTGCAGCAAAGGGGGCAGGAGACCTGCATGGGTGAGCCAGGAGCTCTTGGCCAAATTCAGACAGAAGAGGAAAGTACACAGAATGTGGAAGAGGGGACAGGCTACTTGGGAGAATTATAGGAATGCAGTCAGAGCATGTAGAGGTGCGGTGAGAAAGGTCAAGGTCCAGTTGGAATTGAGCCTGGCAAGGGATGTCAAGGACAACAGGAAGGGCTTCTTCAAATACATCAGCAGCAAGAGGAGGACTAGGGAAAATGTGGGCCCACTGCTGAATGTGGTGGGGGCCCTGGTGACAAGGGATACAGAGAAGGCAGAATTACTGAATGCCTTCCTTGCTTCAGTCTTCACTGCTAAGGGCAGCCCCCAGGAAGCCCAGAGCCTGGATGTGAGGGAGAAAGTCCAGAGAAGGGAAGACTTTCCTTTGGTTGAGGAGGATAGGATCAGAGACCTTCTGGGCAGGCTAGACATCCACAAATCCATGGGCCCAGATGGGATGCACCCACGGGTACTGAGGGAGCTGGCGGATGTTGTTGCCAGGTCACTCTCCATCATCTTTGAAAGGTCCTGGAGAACTGGAGAGGTGCCTGAGGACTGGAAGAAAGCCAGTTATCACTCCAGTCTTCAAAAAGAGCAAAAAGGAGGACCCAGGCAACTATAGGCCGGCCATCCTAACCTCCATCCCTGCAAAGGTGATGGAACAGCTCATTCTGGATGTCATCTCCAGACGTGGAGGAAAAGAAGGTAATCAGGAGTAGCCAGCATGGATTCACCAAGGGGAAATCATGCTTAACCAATCTGATGGCCTTCTATGATGGAATGACTGGCTGGGGAGATGAGGGGAGAGCAGTGGACGTTGTGTCCCTTGACTTCAGCAAGGCCTTTGACACTGTCTCCTCTAACATCCTCCTGGATAAGCTCAGGAAGTGTGGGTTAGATGAGTGGCCAGTGAGGTGGATTGAGAACTGGCTGAAAGGCAGAGATCAGAGGGTTGTCATCAGTGGCGTGGAGTCTAGTTGGAGGCCTGTGGCTAGTGGCGTCCCCCAGGGCTCAGTAGTGGGTCCCATCCTGTACAACTTCTTCATCAATGACCTGGATGAGGGGACAGAGTGCCTCCTCAGCAAGTCTGCTGATGATACCAAGCTGGGAGGAGTGGCTGACAAACCTGAGGGCTGTGCTGCCATTCAGAGAGACCTGGACAGGCTGGAGAGTTGGGCGGAAAGGAACCTCATGAGGTTCAATAAGGGCAGGTGCAGAGTGCTGCACCTAGGGAAAAATAACCCTAGGCACCAGTACAAGCTGGGGCCTGACCTTCTGGAGAGCAGCTCTGCAGAGAAGAACCTGGGAGTGCTGGTGTATGACAGGTTGAACATGAGCCAGCAGTGTGCCCTTGTGGCCAAGAAGGCCAATGGTACCCTGGGCTGCATTAGGAAGAGTGTTGCCAACAGGTCAAGGGAGGTGATCCAGCCCCTCTACTCAGCCCTGGGGAGGCCTCAGCTGTGTCCACTTCTGGGCTCCCCAATACAAGAGAGACATGGAGCTACTGGAGGGAGTCCAGCATATTGCTACGAGGATGATCAGAGGGCTGGAGCACCTGCCCTATGAGGAACGGCTGTGAGAGCTGGGCCTCTTCAGCCTGGGCAAGAGAAGACTGAGGGGGGATCTTATCAATGTGTACAAGTACCTGAAGGGAGGGTGTCAAGGGGACGGGGACAAACTCTTTTCAGTTGTCCCATGTGACAGGACAAGAGGCAATGGGCAGAAATTGAAGCACAGGAAGTTCCGCCTGACTGTGAGGGGGAATTTCTTCCTTGTGAGAGTGATGGAGCACTGGACCAGGTTGCCCAGAGAGGTTGTGGAGTCTCCTTCTCTGGAGATCTTCAAGGCCTGCCTGGATGCAACCCTGTCTAACATGCTCCAGGTGACCCTGCTGAGCAGGGAGGTTGGACTAGATGATCTCCAGAGGTCCCTTCCAACCCTACTGATTCTATGATTCTGTGATGAAGCATTGGAAAAGCTACATTAACTGGGTAAGATGGCACAGTTACAGGTCTACCAGAGTTTTGTGTCCAGTACTGCTGACCCTATTCCAAGATAGAAGTTGAAAACTTCAAGGAGGTTCAAAAAAATGAGAGTAGTTAGAATGACAGGAAAGATGTCAAAGAGTCAAGATATCAAAACTCCTGAGCTTATCAAAAAGGCTGTTATGGTATGTTATGTTAGCATGTAGAGATACTTAAAAGGGAAAAAGAAATATGACGGTAGAGTTCTTGATCAAGCAAACAAACACACAACAGTGTTAGAAAATGGCTGAAAATGACAAACAGGCAAATTTAGACTCAGACAGACATTAAGAGAATTAGCAAATATTGAATCAAACTGTCATAATAGATTATTCCTAGAAAATTTAAATTTGGCCTCGAACGGCAGCAGTTACTCAGCTGTACTATTCCTGGAGGCTGGTAGCAAGTGGAGTACTATAGGGTCTACACTACGGACGGTGCCATTTAACATCTTTATCAACAATATGGAGGAGAGGAGGCTGTACACTCTTACCAAATTTGCAGCTGATGCCAAACTGGGGGAAGGCTGTAGTCAGTCCACTCAAGGGCAAAGCTGCCAATTCAAACAGACCTACACAAGCTGGAGGAATGGGTCAACAGAAACCTCATGAAATTCAAAGACAAATGCAAAGTCCTGCGCTTGGGAAGGAAGGACCCTTGAAGGTTGGGCACTGACTGGCTGGAGAGTAGCTCTGCTGAAAAGACCTGGTGACCTTGTCAAAGAGCAAGATGAACATTAGCCAACAGCGTGCCCTACAGCAAAGACAGTCAACAGTGACCACAGCTATATTAGCAGACAACAGCTAGTAGATCAAGAGAAATAGTTATCCCCTCGCTACTCATTACATCTCATCTGGAATACTACAGCCAGTCTCTCGCCCTTGGGTCTTATATTTGGGCAGTACAAGAAAGACATTGACAAACTGAAGTGGTTCAGCAAAGGATCATGAAGATGGTATTGGGGGGCTAGAGCACTTACCCTTTAGAAAAGGCTGAGGGAACTGGGCAGCCTGGAGAAGAGAGGGCTTCACAGGGGAATTAACAACAGCCTTGAAATATTAAGGGAAGGTCATCAAGAAGACACAGCCATACTCTTCACAGGGGTGGATACCAGAAGGACAAGAAACAGCGGACATGAATCAAAACAAGAAAGTTTTAAAAAAGCTGAATATGAGGAGACACCTTTTCCCCCTTGAGAAGAGTGAAGCAATGGAACAGTTTGTCCTGAAAGCTTATGCAATCTCCATTCATGGAGGTTTTCAAGA
The DNA here is from genome assembly GCF_028389875.1 of Rhea pennata. Lineage (NCBI taxonomy): Eukaryota > Metazoa > Chordata > Aves > Rheiformes > Rheidae > Rhea > Rhea pennata. Next base: position 136,973,898 of record NC_084664.1, read on the forward strand.
CCCAAGCAATCTAGTCTGACTCAGGGCTGACCCTGCTTTGAGCAGGAGAGTAGACTAGATACCTCCTGAGGTCTCAAGAATATCCTGTACTTCAAATCAAAACTAAACCATGCCTATATCATGCCTTTTTTCATGGCAAGTCAAAGTAGATGCTCCTTCTTGGTCTTTCAAGTTTATAAATTTTATGGATCCATCATTTCCCTTCATGTTTCACTCAGCAGACTTCGACTTTAAATAGTCTATAAAGTTACACTGATTTTCAGTGCGAAGGAAAAGTTAGGTTGTTCATTACTGCCACTGTTCAAGGCAACCTTATTATAAAGCTAGCTACTACATCGAAGGTACTGATTTTAAGATTAACATAAAAGATAAACCAGGTAGAACAGTATGCACAATGCATTGCCACCCTGATGCACAAGCATCTACACATACAATTGTTCTTAAAGCATAATTTACATTTATCAACACACAGATGTCACGTTGAAAAATATCACTAAGAGAAGGGAGATGATAGAAAATATCAAACACCAACATAACACTTTTAAGTGTTCTTTTCTCTGCAAAAAGCATCAGAGAGACTGAAAAATAGAATAACCTTATTTAAGACACTTTCAAGTGTGAGTTTTTAACAGAGCATGAAGCATTGTTTTGCTATTCACATCATTCTAATGAAGTGAATGCCTTTACATTCAAGGCAAGCAATAGGCAACAAAAAACAATACTCCGCTATGTCTTTTAAGAATAACCCCTACAGCAAGTGATCATATAGCTTGTGGTTACCTGCTATAGAATTTGGTGAATAAATAGGACTGCAAATGACTCCTGGATACTGCATTCTCGTGATTTACGTAACTTAATAAAAGAAACATAATCACACAGAATCCAACATATAGAAAAGCGGACAACATTGTACACTATATTATTACCATAATAGAAATAACTCACTGGATGTCATTCTCTAAAGCCACTGACTCAACCACTCGTGGTGCTTTTGAACACTTTCACATACTTTACATACTTAAGTCCTATAAAGTCAATATCAAAAGTTTAGCATCAAACTATTTCCTTGTTTTCATCTGAAGACCCATTCCTTTTTGTTTTAACTTAATATGGTTTAAAAAAGACACAAAAGCTATGCAAATGGTTATTTCACATGTTTCTAATGAGTTTGGACAATTATTGAAGTTCAGGGTGAATGATCATTTTTGTAATAGGCAAAAATCATCTTATCAATTTCATAGCCTCAGAAGGCCCAGCAAGTGAAGTGTTTGCACCCTGAGAGAGATGTAAATCTGAAAAAAAAGAAAGAAAAAAGAAAGAAAAATATATCTATTATTTTATTTTTCTTTAGATATCCTTGGTGATGTTATGTTATGAACATATTTCTACAGACTTGATTATCATCTACCATCCTCAGAGACTGTAACTGTAATTGCAGTTGCTCAGTACACAGGAGAAAAAAATTAAAATTACAAACATTTCAAGTAAGGCAGAAAAAATTTTGCCATGCAAATTTACAGAAGACTTACTCAGAGTCATGTAACAGCTCTGTGGCAAAGAAGAAAATAGGATTTAAGACACCTAAACCCTACAGATAAACATAATATTTTTGCTGCATTTAAAGAAATCTTATGATACTTTTCATTCTTATTTGTAAATTTGCTAAAAATATCTTCCCTATAAAACTTTAAAAATAATTTTCATATTGTTTCTCTGTATTAAGTATTGAGAGACACTACTACATACCCTCAAAAAAAACATTTTGCTGAAAATGTTGCCAGATACTATGAGAGTAGGGCATTCAGTATGTATTTAAATACCTTTTATGGAAAAAAGAATATTAAATTAAATTCATTTCAATAAAATGAGTCAATTCTGAAGTCAGAGGAGCATAATTTGGTCCCAATTATCTTTTCATGTATTTTATTTATTTTATTTCATGATCCTGAAAATTAAATGGAAATTAGAGCAGAATTATTGTCATGAAAGTCCAAACGGGAAAAGCTACAGTTGTTACTCTGACATTATCAAGGAACGAAGCCAATTCAGGAGAAAACTTAAACACGTACTTTATTTGAATTATGAATGTAATTCAGTGCTAGCTGTCTAAACTGTAGTCAGGGTTAACTTCAGCTGTCTAAAAACTACATGTCAAGTTTAAGCTATTCATCTAGGTTCTCTCTGTAGTAAACGGAGACACATTTTCAGAGGTAAAATTACCCCTTTCTTGTAGATACCTATCTCAAAATGGAAGGAGTCAAGGTGCTTATCTCTCTCCATTGACTAAAGACTACCTTAAACTAACTTTTAGATGCCTAAAGTTAGATAAGATGAAATTAAAAGGAACTTCTAAGTATTTGCTGAAACTGTTCTAACCTGGAGTTGAAACTAGTGAGGGATTTGAAGGGCAGCAAGAAATACTTCTGTAAGTACATAGGCAGCAAAAAAAAAAATGAAGAAAAATGTGGGAGAGCTATCCCACGTGGGAGAGGATGATGCCTCAGTGATGAAGGACATGAAAAAGGCTGAGGCGATAAATGCCTCAGGTTCAGCATTTCCTTCTAAAGCATGCCCTCCTGGCTTTCTAGGTTCCTGAGACTAGTGATAGAGCCTGGGCCATTATTGACAGGACCAGAAGACTAAGGAGGGAAGCACTTAAGCAACTTGGACATACACAAGTCCATGGACCAGGCAAGCTGCTCCAAGGGTGCTGAGGAAGCTGGCCAATGTCACTGAGATGTCATTCTCTACCAGCTTTGAAATGCTGTGGCAAGTAGGAGGCAGGGGAGAAAGGGAGGAGGTTCCCCATAAATAAAAACATGCAAATATCAACAGGGAAGGCTGAGAGAGCTGAGAATTTTTGGAAGAAAAGGCTTAGGGATGTTCTAACTGCTGTCTTCAAAGATCCAATCGGAGGGTAGAGAGAAGACAAAGCCACACTCCAGATAAGATGAGAGGCAAGAAATAAGTTGCAAAAAGGGAAATTTTAACTAAATATTAGGGAAAAATATTTTTCATAGTAAGGGTAGTCAAACACTGGAAGAGTTCAGCAAGCAAATCAAACACTGAACATTGCAAAGAAAGGCAGTAGGATCTCCAGCCCTGGAGATACTCAAAACTTGACCGGGCAAGGCCTCAAGCATCTAAGTTGGTCCACCTTTGAGCAAGGGGTTTGACTAAATGACCTCTGGAGGTGCCTTCCAATCTAAATTATTTTATGATTCTAAATAGTGATATTATTCATAGGTATTAATTAATAACTATTAATTAATAATTGATGCATTGATACTTAATGTCTCCCTGAATCAAGGCTCTCTTGGATGAAAAAGTCTAATTACATTTTAAAAATATATTATCAGTGAAATGAAAATTCCTTGCATAGTAGTTATCTAAATAAGTGCAGCCTTCCTCTTATTCATAACCCATGGTAGTTATTCATGCTTTTTTCTCCTTTCGACATGTAAATACACATTTTCAATGTAAGTCAGAACTAAAGACAAGGTCAAGACTTAGTAATTTAGTTCTTAATTGAAGTTCAGTGGAATATAAGTAACAGTGTCAAAGAAAAGGATGCAGAAAACTCAGACTTCAGCTGCTGCTTATCATTACATACACCTAGAAATCTTTTTTTATTCTTATTACTTATTTCAACTCATATGCAATCACATCTTGGTGAGATAGGTGTACTTCCCTCCAAATCGATGAAACAAAGCAAATAAGCTCTCTACTGTCAGGGCAAAAATAACATACCTGAAACAGTGCGAAGTACAGCACAGAGCCTAGCTGTCACATTTGCTCACGTGATGGAGCTTGCAATGGTGACTATCATTTTATGAAAACTCTCTGATCAGGATGTTTGACTCATCTGTAGCAGTCTGCATCATTTTGGCTCAGCTGTAGCAGATTGCAACCCACTTTTTTCACCTCCAAAAACAACTCTTAAAAGAGAGGAGAAAAATTCTTCATTAACCCTGTGTGTTGATACTAATGATTCATTAATCAAGAAAGAATGCATGATTTATGTGATCTACTGGTTATGATCACTGTCTGAGGACAGAGAACTGTGGATTTCTACAACTTCCCTCAGTATTCTGCAAATGTTTTATAATAGGCAACCAGTCAGTAAAAAGCAGAATCAATTCTGGAAGTACAGGAAAAAAAAAATCAGCTCTCTCCCTTCCTAACTGGATGCCCTAATCTCAATGCTACCAACCCCAAGCAACTAATATAATTAGAGGGAGAGGCAGAGACTAGAAAATAGACATTCTTGAAATAAGTGCCAAGATAGTCTTAAAGAAAAAAAAAGGTGTTCTCGTATTTTCTAATACAGATTTTATTATAAACTTCTGTCTTGATCTATTCTTTTTTCTTCTTTCTACATTTTCTTCCTAGCACAAGCTGAGTTTTCTGCTGAAATTTCCAACAAAATTTCAAATGATTAACCCATGAATAAAATGAATGTATGAAAAGTTCTGTATTTTGATAGCGTCTTAATGCATGAAAAACATGGGGAAGCAAAGAGAAAAAGTACACATTCTCCTTTACCTTTTTGGAATCCAGGATTCTGTACTACCCCACAGAGACTTTGCACTCCCCTCCTCACCGGCCACTATCGGCTCAGCGACTCTAATCAGTAACACTGCAATGTAAATCATGCATTGCTGTATTGTATCTATATAAGACTATTTTAAGAGAATAGATATCCTGAGGACAGCTCAAATAGCCTACCTTCTGCAGGGCTGTAAACAACTCTTTAAATCAATAACTCTGTCGTGCAGTATTACTGTCGCTATATCCTTAGAGTTTTTTCCAGCCCAAGTAAGTTTTATGCTGTATTTCCTAATAACCTAGTGTTTATGTTAAATTCCAGTAGCCTGACATTAACGATGTTTATCTACTACTTAGGCTGCTAGATACTAAAAAATGTTTCCCTAATTCCTAGATCAACCAAACCAATCTCAATCCCCATTCTGTCATTCTGACTGAAAACCACAACAATAAGTAGCACTAAGATTCTTTACAGGAGTTTAGGGGACTCAGCGCTTGTCTCCTAGTGATAAAATTAGAGAGGAGAATTAAAGTGATTACACTCTAAAAATGACTTACTAGAAGTGACAGGTTTTTTTAACCTAAATATTTTTTAAGGACCAAATTTGTCACTCCTGTAAGTTATATGTTACTAACTGTAAAATTATTTTATTGCAGCAATAAAAGAAATGAAGTACTTTTAGCCAATGTTTTTAAATAAATCAGGAACCTTGTATTCAATTCACATTTTATTTGCTTATTTAAGGATTCTTCTATTTTTGACTGAGTTGCCGCATACCTCTGAATCATGAAAAGAAATGTGTGCACCCATTGCATTGCTATCCCCTTGGTTAGTCTCCACTGAGCCAAAGCAAGCCACGGAGCAAAGCAAATTTAACAAGCAGGTAGTTAAGATTGCTGAGGCAGTCTAGTGAGAATTTAGAAGATGTACGCAAAGGAGAAATGCAGGAAGAACACCATCAGACAAGCAGCATCCTGCAATTATTGAACACAGTTCTGAATACTGTGTGCGTCAATTAGGGCCAAATACATCCCATTATACCATAAGAGCCTCCTCTCAGCTTAGATACTATGTCCTCAGGGAATCCAACTCTACAACATCCTGCTCTACAGCCTCTTCTATAAGATACAGCAGTGGCAAAAAGATTCAACATAGCAAAAAAAGGCTAAGCAGGGCATCTATGATGAAGAGTCTTCTGGTTCACTGGCTTTTACAAGATCAGGAGGTTGCTTTCACCAGTCTGCTAGACTTTGCTCTGGTATCTCAAAAACAGCTATAATAATAGCTGTTGATATACCACTGAAAACAAATATGAAAAAAACATGAGACTAATATTTCAATTAGATATCTTCCAGTATATATGGAAAATAGAGATCCACGCATGCCCTGTCCTTTCCATGCACAAATACACGTGCACATGACCAATTTTAACAACTGATCATCTTGAAGTATTACAATTAGCACTCAGTAAACCTATTTAAGGGAACATGTGAATGTAAATTCTAGTATCTGTGCACAGAAAGGGTTAATTGTTTCAGGAAAAGTCATGTCTGTCTCTCAAAAATGGAAACATAGCTAGGTTAAAAAAAAAAAAAAAAAAAAAAAAAGTCTTCAAATGACTGCCAGTGGCTGAAAATCCATCTTCAAATAATAGTACCTACAACTTAGTTTCTTTAGTTCCCTTTTAATTCCCATTTCTGAGACTGGAAAACATATCTTGGCTTACATTCCAATCCATTTGCAGTTTGGGACAATTTTCATTATAATTTATCAGGTAAGGAAAAATCTTTAGATCTGGATAAAAGAGAGATTTATTAATTTATAGCCATCTATAAACCAACATACATTGTGAGATACTGTATAATGCAACAGATCTGCATAAGTATTTCAGATGTTATCCAAAGCTGCATAGTAAGAATTGAAAAGGAGCCTAGTCCTTTGGAACAGAGATGAAGTTGCTTCCAGAAAAATTTCAAAAACAAATTAAAACATCTAAAAATGTGGAATTTGTAAGGAACTGTTTTCCTTTCTGCCTCTTTTTAAAGTGTCTGATAAATATTTCACTTTAAAAAAGTATAAAATCCAGAAATGTATTTCTCTGTAAGTTCAACAGATGAGACACACCAGCCATAACTATATCCAATAAACTTATTTAACCAAGACCTAAAAATATAATTTTTGTTTGCTTCCTCACCACATACACATCTTAGTAAAAGATGAATAAAAACGGGGAAAAATGATAAAGGGGACAGCAACATCAACAGTTCTTTTTCCGATATCTTCACTGCCAGTCAGCTGCAACTAAATTCTTTACATTCTTGCATTCATGACTTGAAGTAGAGAGACTTGCCTGGGCTTTTGGTTTGGGGAGGTCTTACATTCAGAAGAGGTGGAAGGTCTTACATTCCTTTTATCTTAAAGCTAGAACCATTCATATTGTAAATATAATTTTGTGGGGAGAAGAATTTAGACTATATTGAAAAGAAGATCAGCTTCGCTTTAAAACAGTAATGTCAATTGAACATAGCTAGGAAATTTCTAAGTCTAATTAATCACCTTTTCCCTCTAGTAACATATAAAATGCCAGACCTTCAAGTCATCTAGATATAGCCAGATATATCTGTGAGCATGTACCATCTTATTACAGAGTATTCACAATACACAGCATACGCTAACAAATTTACACGAACTTGGGAGATAGAAATCATCCAGTGAGCTTCAGTTATCTGATCTCAGATTCACTGTCGGGGGCAATATTTTGTCATTTCACAGCACAAAGGGGAAGAATGATGTTCCTTACTGCACAAAGACATCTCTTTACTTTAGATTATTTCCAAATGCAGCTGCTGCTTAAAGGTTTGGAGTCTGATCCTTTTTTTCCATAGCACAATGACCAAAAAAAGAAAAAAAAAGCTCAGAAGCCAAGGACAGGGAAAGAGCTGATTTAGCATTTTCCCATTCTAAAATCCTCTGTGAAGGGGTTTTAAGTGTGAAGAAGCAGTGAAAATAGGTAGGTAACATGCACAAGAACTAGTTATTAACTCTTCCTCTGCAATTTCAGGAGGGGTTCAAAAGCAACAGAGAAGGTAGCGAGGGGGAAGAAGACAAGCTATTTTTGAACTCTTTGTGGGTAACCTGAAATGGCAAAGACAGAGATTTATACAGAATGACTATGTCAGGCAGAACAGACTAATGACAGGGTAACTTAAGACTTCCTATTGATTTTGAATAATTCTATTATTCATTATTGATAAAAATCTACAGTATCCTGTGCAGTTTTGGGAAAGGGGGGGGGGAGGGGGAAATGAGGTAAAAAATTCCTTTCGACCATGAACCTTTCAACTTGGTATCACCCCTCCTGTCTTCAACAATTTCCCTTAAATTACTGTTCTGGAAGCTCTCCTTTTTCCTTCTCTTCCTAGTAACACTGCATACAATCATTCTGAAAATTAACCCAGACAAACTACACAGACTTAATTAGTTTTGCTAGTGACTCACAAGACCTGCTATGATCCATCTGCAAAATACAACTCTTCTTCTCTATTTCCAACATAAAAACTTATGCTGCGAGTTCAACTGTCTTTAGCACAGACTGGCACAGTCATCTCTTCTCCAAAGCCAGATATTCATCATCTGTTTTCAGGAAATCCAAAGTTATGCTGTAAAATAACGTATTTATATGTCCAAAGAGTGTCAAATCCTTCCTTCAAATTCTCACTTTATAAAACTAAATTGTGAGATCCTTGCCTCGGACATCAAAACTCTGCACACGCCCACCTAAGTTTACTCTTTTTGTCTTTTAAAATCCTTACTTATAGATGCTAGGTGGTCTTGGAACTTAGCATATCACTGCCTTAAAGCTCACTTGATGGCATTATCTATTTCATAAAACAAAATTACATCCTGTCTCTGTAGACATGTTTAACTTCACAAACCACTATATACTAACTAGAGCTGGATACCTAAATGACTTTGCAGCTCTTGCCCAGTATCTCTAGGCAAGTGCTGCAAGAACACCTCTATTTTCCTTTAGACCTTCAACAGGGAAGCTCACATTAGCAACATTATCTTCTGCACCATTTAACCCCACAAGGTGAGACAACAGTACAGAAGATCACCAAAAAATAGGCTACCGCATTCTCCGTAGCATTTAGCTAGGGCAACAAAGATCCCAAACTTTTAACTACACACTTCTGCAGAGGCTTTGAAATGCCTGTCAGACTTATCCAGAAAATAGCTGCAATAAGCCTTGTAGACGGGGCCATTCAAGTGTCTTCATCCAAAGATGTAGGTACCCAAGGTACACACATTTACTTAAGGCCCCTCTAACTCTTATACTCCTCTCATTTAGAGGCTGATAGCTGAGCACTTAAGCAAGCAAGGCAAAGCTTACCTAGGTTAATAGGCTAACAGAATTCCACAGAAAGTTCATATTCAACAGTTCATATCCCAAAGCAAAACCACCTCTGAGACTTAAAAACAGTAGCCTTTGATACAAACTTGTACCTACAAAATTTGGAAAATATTATTATTTGTTCTTATGTAGTGATCAGATACCAGATTTGGGGTTTCTTTATGCATCATTGTTCTCTGAAACATAAAAAAGTTATTCGAAATATTCTGACTGGCATTTAGTGTACTGGGTGTACACAGAAAGCAGAATACTGCATTTGTGAACATACAGCCATATACACTTATTTATACATCTAACGAGAGAGAGACCATACATGCTGGAATTCCTAGGAACTTAATATTTTGCAGTTCTTTTTCTTAAAACGTGATTTAACCTTTCCAAAACTACAGATCTAATGCCAGTTTCAGGCCACTCACTGGCCTGTCTGTGACAGCAAAGACTTCCTCCTGTGGGCATGACTCTGTCGTGCAGAAGCACCTCTTTCTCCTCCTAAATGGCTATGCCCAAGAGGAGGTGTCTGACAGCTATAACATTTATGCCCTGTCAGTGATGGCTTTTCTCTCTCACCTGCAGTCCCAGCACAAAGTCACGATGCAAAATAAAAGTGGGCTAGACTAAATCATTCCTTCAGACAGATCTACTCCATAAGCTGTTATTTCCACTCTAGCTCTTGATTACTAATCTACTTTATGCTCTACCATACTGTTCTCAGCTGAGCATAAAATACCTCACACACAAAAAGAGAAAATCTGTGACATTACCAACAGTCTGTCACTGGAAATACTCCTCAATACACCCAAAGTTGAAAGTTTTCCTTTAAAACAAACTAGATGTCTGCACTTTACTGACAGCTATTTAAAAGAAACAGCTTTGGCTATGCCACAAGTGAGTTAGTATACCACCAAACCATAAGGATTTCACTTTGACTTTTCTTTTTTGTTAATAGAGGCATAAGCATAATCCTCCAGGCACGAATGCCAGGAAGGTAAAGGAATGAGAATAAATGTTTAATGCTGCTGAATGGGCATAGCAACTGTACTCCCTGCCTGCAGCTAAGTATCACTACTACAAAGACGTTTTTCCAGTTATCACTACTAATAGTTGTTGCTGGGCAGGTATGTATATAGAAACTGCAGTATAAAAGGAACCAAAAAAAAAAAAAAAAAGGAAAGGAAAAAAAGAAAAAAAAGAGTCTAATCATTTTCAGCTACAGACCAGAGTTCTGCTGAAGAAATTTAATCCTTTTTCCAATATGGCAAGAAGCCAATTGTGTACAAGTTTACATTAATTTCAATCAGTGTGTGAACTCCAGTAACATTGATTTTAATACCCTCTTCCTCTTCCCTTAAAACACAGACAAAAAACCTCCCAAATACCCTACTCATACTGATAAATTCTTCCTTCCATCTTTCCCTCCCCCACAACTTGTACTTTCAATACAGTGAGAACTTCTGCAGATCAGAGGACACTGACAGCACAGGCTGACCAATCTCAGAGGGTTTTTTTTTTTTTTTTTTTCTTCAAGATACTCCGTGTTAACAGCTTGAGGGGGTTCAATCAGCACTGCTTTGATCTCGGCTGGAACTATAATTATTTAACATTGTTACAAGGATTTCTATAATCCATCCTACCATTAAATCCCTTTTACACCCTCATCTTCTGAAGGCTAATCTGCATCCGTACACTCAGTTTGTCTCTTCAGCTGGTTTCATCAGGCTCTGGCATTCTCCAACATCCAGTGATGTTTTTTTTTTTTTTTTTTCCTAATGAAATCATTTTCTTTCAAATTGAAAAGCACAAAAGGTCTTGTGCATTTGCTACTTTTTGATGAGACAGCTATATAACACCAATATAATCCACTGTTTGCTCCAAACTTCCTCCCAATTTCATAAAATTCATTTTCTCTGTGGTGTTTTCATTGTATTGGTGATACATATGTGTGTGTTATGTATATAAGTGAGGAAAAAAAAAGGCAAACGAACACGAGCAGACGCTCTTTGAAAATACAGCAAAACCAAAAATAGTAACAGTGTACTCGTTTCTCATCACGCTCTTCTTGATAAATTCCTTAGGAAACACTGCATCCAGCCTTAGAAAAATAGGTAAATAAATTTGGGGTGCTTGAAGAGAAAACTGAAATATTTTATAACGTATTAAAGATACCCACCACATGGAAAAATGACTTTAACAGATTCAGAGGAAATAAATGACAAAAAGAAAATGAATATAGAGCAGAGAAAAAAATGGATTGAGCTCATGAACGAAAGAAATGATCAGAAATTATGATGGATGAAATGGGAACAGAAAGCACAAAAAGCTTCTTTTCCCCCTTTTTAAGGAAACAAAACTTGAAGACAAAAATGACAAATTTTCTGCACACATATACCATTACACTAGAGAAATAGGCTCTTTGCTGCACATATTTGTGTGAATCACCTGATAAGGAATCAAATTGTAAAGGTATTTGTTTCAGCAAGCACCACTGGCCTGGCACCTCTCTAGTCAACCTGCTGTTACAGTGTACGTATGTGAGGCAGAATGCAAGTGGCAGAAAGGTAAGGATAACAAATATAACAGGTAAGTAGCGCTGAACCACTATTACAAAACAGAACCCTATTTAAAGTTAGCTGCCACATTTCTCATATGAGGTAACCTTATTCAGGTAAGTCATCTCGTATCTTCTATATCACAATGCATACTATAAGGTTAAGCTAATTAAAAACAGTACATATGGACTTGCTTTAATATAATTATTCTGTAAAGAAGGCAAAAGGTGAGCAGCAGGCAGTGCCTGTACAAAAGAGAAACTCAGGAAATGAAACCGATGAAAAACATAAACAGAATGGACCTTAATTAAAATTAAGAAACTCACAAAGAGAAAATAAGAGTTTAAAAAGAGTAAATTTTCTTTTTTTCCCCTTAACTGCTATGACAAGATTCAGTTTACCAGCTCATGCTAGAGAAAAATATTGAGATAGCAGTCATAATTCTAAAATATTGCTTGGACTTCGCTAATAATTAAAACAATAGATATTAGATTCAACTCGTCAGAAGAAACAAAGAACTGCTGCTTCGCACACATTCTATTTGAGAATATTCTTTTAGTCAGATTTATGTCACTTTACTTTCATAAAAACTGTAAAAGATAATGAAACAAACAGTAACTGTTTCCTTGAAGAAAAGATTTGTACTCAGGAATATTTTGGACATTGTATATCACAATCCTTTCCTACCCCTGGTCACGTTCTCCTTTCAACCAGTCCCTATTCATAATATCTATATTCATATATATAAATAACAGTTACCACAAAAATCTCACTGCCATCTAATAAAATAAGGTCATGTTTCATGTGTATCATGCCATCCAAAGGTTGTATTTCAAAGCTGTAGTCATGGACTTTAAATATGAGGGTTTTTTAACTATAACAATAGAATTGCAAGATCCAAATGAGTTATCACTTAAAAAAAAAAAAAAAAAGTAATGTTACAGAAAGCCTTACTATCCCACCATCAACAATGAATAGCCACCATGAAATCAAACTTAAGCTTAACAGCAGCTTCACGACCTGTCTCAGACTTCTCAGAAGGAAAAACTGTAATTTTTTAAAAACATATATATGAAGACAAAACATCTTGGATATTAACATAAGCATTTTTAATTAACAAATGTTTTAAAGTATGAGATAAGGAAGCTAGAAATCCAAACAAATCAATGAAAGAATGTTCTGTAATTAACAGAAACTCAGAAAGTTACAATTTGAATTTTTTAATCATTGTATTCAGAATTCAGCATCTTACTAAAGGTAACACATACTTTAAGGACCCTTTACATTGCCAGAGCACCAGAAAGGAGCCTTTAGCATTGCTTAGAATTTCAGCCCTATTAATACTTGCAGGCTAACAATTTGCTTAGTATGTAGGAAGTACAACTGCGTATGATTGAAGGCCCCAATGCTACAAACACGCTTGTTTAGCTAAACGCACATGAATAGTCCTTCGTTCATTCAATGGCATGCTCATATGCATTATCTTGAAAGTTTGTAAATGCTTTGCAGGACCGGTATGTGTAAGACCAAAAGCATTCTTATAAATGTAGATTTTTTTTCCCCAGGTGATGAGAAGACTTAGTGATCCTGTCTTCAAATAAGAAATGCCTGATCCACCTGGAAAAAACATGCATTTCTTGCACTGTTCTATAAACTCTTTCTCCTGGATACTTAAGAAATTTTCAAATATTCTTGTTTCTACCTCCTAATAAAAACTAAAGAGTCCTTGGCTGAGGGATATCCCCTTGATGACTGTGGCTAACAGTCTTCCTCCTACAAAGTGTATTTGTGAGCCTCATACAAATGATACATGCATTTACTGAACAAACACAGAAGGTTAATAATATAACTCTGTTGAGATTGATGTGTATTTTGCTATTTACTTCAATGGGGCCAGAAATTTTGATGATACATTTTGAGATTCTTAAACATAAAGACAGACAAAGTTTGAATACTTCCAGATAAAATAAAAAAATTCTGTCCTCTGTTGCTGTTTGACAGCACCAAACTCTGCAAATAGTCCCCGAGCTTCACAGGGCATCACCGGGAGTGAAGAGTACACCCATGGATGGTAGCCATGTCGGATTACAGCAGGTAACTTCAGTATTTGGTATTCTTTATTTATGCACACAGACTGCTTAATAGAGATAAAGCCAAGATCTCACTGCTGGTGAGGAAAATAAAGTCATATTTCACAGCTATGATGTCATCAAAGGACCATATTTCATGGCTATAATATCTTTGCAAATATATACATAAAGTGATGTCCTTAAGCAGCGCTACTTGCTAAGTCTGCCTGAGGTCCAGCAAGGTGGACCTCCTTAAATTCCATTTAATGTACATTAAGATTTGAATATCAAGGAAGTCTAAATAGCCTGAGGATAGGAAAGGTATTCTGAGTTTCATACACTGTAGCATATTTGCCATATTACATGAATTTTTCTATATATTATGTGCTGTGTTATCTTCAATTCACTCTTTTTAAATTTTGGCACACTATTTTCCTTTTATGCATTTATCTATGTATATATGCTTTATATATTGTATGTAATTACAAAATTACAATTCAAGTGAAACTTAAATAATATAAAAACTATCACTGATGCAGTCCCAGAATTTCAGATCTTGAAAATGGAATTTGATTACTTTGTTCATTCTAAACCACTATCACTGTAATATCAGCCTTAAGCAATACGGGCTGCAAAAATCATTTGGTTCCATTTTTCCAAAAAAAAAAAAGGAAAACTGATAGGATTATTTTCATGATAAATTAATTTTACCATGTAATTGCAATTATGACTTCTAATTAATGAATGGTTTCAGCCTCACTAACTAGGTCAGCATTTTTTTTAAAAATTATATCATTTTTCTCTTTAGATAAGAGTCATGATATGTCCAAGCTTTGGGGAAATACACATAGCCTTTTTCTAGGACAATGATCCCAGAAACTGAGAAATAGTGAAATTAATGTGATATACTTTGATACATATTACATATATCTTCTTTTACATGAAAAATAAAAAAGTAAGCAGTAACAGTCTTTTAATAATAATAAGCACAGATTCTAATAGGACTAATAGGATGTGTAGACTATTAGGACTGTGTAGAATATGGTGTACTATGCTCTGAGACCAAATAATAAGTAGGAAATATTAATCTATTGCACCATGATTATCAGTATGTATCACAAAACATATTGATCAGAGGTACAACTAAAGCAGAATGGATTTTCAGTAATCAGAAATATTCATACAGAATATTATCAAAGTCATCTGAATCTTACTTATATGCCATGAAGGACAGAGTTCAATGCTCCTCATTCTCCACTGTTCTGTCAAATCACATGTTTGAAGGTATTATAGTTAAATGCAAGTACACTTCTCCAGTGTCCCCTACAGATGTCCTCTGGCATGTATATACCATTTTATATTCTACATTACTCCTCTCCCATTCACATCCCTGTCAACAACCTTATCACAATGTTCTTCGATTCCAGATGATTCACGCACTGTGGCATGAAGATACAGAAAATAAAATTAAGTAAGTTGTAACTATTAAAACAAGGATTAGCAGGACAAGATGAGAGAAAAATAATTTCCTTGGAAGAGGCTCAAAATTTGATGGCTAAAATGTTATGGATATAGTAATTAAGCAAAATGCTAGCTCTTATCGAACTGCAACACACAAAAATATCTGTCGTTTTGTTGTAGGCTTGTTTTTTTTTTCTGCTGCTAGAAATAGGCACATATTCAGAGAGTACCTCTTAAAGAAAATTTCCATGAAAAGTTGAGATCCAATGCACACTTTGAAAAGTAGTCAATATCAAGTGCTGAGCAATTTTATAGTTGCAGAAAAAAGTCTTTTCTGAAAGTCAATAGAAGTCTATAAAATACAAATAAAAGCATTAAGTAACTAAAGTTTAAAATTATACATTATTTTTTCAGGAGATATTAAACATTTTGAAGTCTTTGCAATGTTATATTTAAGTAAACTTTGCAAACAGAATTGTTCTACACCTAAGAAAACTCTATTGGCAAATGCTAGTCATGAGTGCTGTCCAGATAATCTCATTCTGTATGAGAACCAATATTTATTTATAAATGCAGGCCAAAGAGTTTTGTATGGATTAGTGGTTTTGGCACCATAACACGAGTATCAAACTTCAGATAACCTAACGAAATCTTACTTTCACATGGTGATGTAATTCAAAAGCCAGTCTTCTTTAAGCGTCAACCATGCCCACATGTACATATGCATCACTTTTGAACAGTCTGACCATAGTCTGTATCTTTCTAAATTATCCACGATAATTATTCATCATAGTTTTATGCTAATAAAATATCTTTAGTTTCAATGCAACTATATTTACATAAAATTAAGAGACATGAATCAGCCCACCTTACCTAAGTAAAATATGATTTCTTTAACTTTATTCTCAGTTGTTGAAGTCTACCTGATGATCTTTCCTCATAACATACAATATGGCATAGCACAGTCCTACAATACTTACTGAAGATTAAATTATGTAACATACCAGCAAGCTTTTCTACCTGTAATTCCCAAGAACATATTTTAAAGTCAAGTATGACCGTTCATTTTTGCCAGTATGATTACACTGTTTAGAAGTCTTGAGGGAGACAAAGGATAAAGTAGAGCAAGGGTAAGGAATGACAGGACAATTTGATCCCTCTTTCTATTTTTAATAACATATCATATAAGATAGCATAAATTTATTGGACTGGTTGCCCACCCTGGCAAAACAGAGGTATGGATGAGTGAGTATCTTACGCACAAACACAAAAGATAAAAATTTTATAATCATCCCTGAGTATTATTAACACACTTGGAAAGCTCTGAAGCTACATATATTACTAGTCACACAATACAAGGAAGTCAAAAACAAAAGGTTACAAAGTTGGTATTTTTCAGAGTTGATAACACAAGAACATTCTCTCAAGATTACTCTTATTTTAAACTGTACTGGATATATTTAGCTCAAAATCAAAATCAATTAACACATTTCTAAAAATTAAGACACTTTCGAGCACTCACATTTGAAAAATTATCTCAAATCTTAAAATCTTATTCAGAATAGTATTTTTGTCCTTATGACTTTCTTTCAGTCCCAAGCCAACTCTGTCTAGCTCCCTTTCAGGGCTCAGAACCATTCTGAACTGATTGTGTAATTTTATTGGGTAAATTTCAGTATCCAGTTTGTCACTGATGTGTTGCATTAAATTTTTACTTCTAGCAAAAGCTGGCTCTTTCAATGGTTCCTGATGATAACATTTTATCGTTTTCATTACGTTTTTCCAACTTCATTGTTATGACGTCTTAACAGAGATAAAGTAGCTTTCAAAAGAGGCAGGAGAAAAAGGTATTTTGAAAATCAAAATATTTTCTTTAATGATACGCTAAACACAGGATACATCACTGAAACTAAAAAAAACTGCCAATTTAAGAAATAAATCTAGCACCTCTCACTAGGTGCTCGCATTCAACTGCTAGACTGTAGCTCTGCATGGTAAATAACTCTGTGTCGTGTATATAGTTCAATGTATTAACACATTCGTCCTTCGATTGTTCAAGGCACTGTTGCTATGTAGTATTCCGCATGCAATAATCTTAGCTGAATTAATGAGAAAAATACAACAAAGAGCAAAATAGTTGTGGACCAATTACATGCTCCTTTTTGATTCTCACCCCATCTGTTTCCAAAAACAGACATTGTTTCCTAGTCCTTTGCAATTACTAGGGTGTTAGTTTGCCTTTATGACCAAACTACAGTGGAGACAGCTGAAAAGTGCAAAGCTTTCTGCCAGCCTCGGCAGGTCCCTTGGTGCATGAAACTACAAGAAACAATGTATTGTAATGCAGATGTTCATTGATTCCCTGCAGAATTTCACAGAGTAGGAGTCCTTCACAGTGTGACCTACAGGGATTTGTACTTTACATAATACCCACTCTATAACATATCATGCCGAAAGTGAGGCACCTAGTGAATCTGATCATTTGCCCCTTGCACATGTCTTTCCCAGCTATCAACTTTTTTAGAGAACAAGAAGTCTTTTGTGCTTGAAACATAAATGCCAATCAAAATAGAATGCATTTCTAACCACTTTTCATTCAGAGTTCATTGCCTTTTACGATCCAGGGCAAATGTTCTTGCCTCATACTGGATGTACACAGAAGTGAAGAGAATTTATGAAGATCGTGGATTAATTTCAGACCTAGATAGCCTAGAAAATCGCCCACTTACATATCAAAATAGTTCCAAAGAACAATATACACCTAATACTGAACAAGAAAAGCATTGCTTTGTCAAGTGGGTAAATAAAGGCTCAGAAATATTAAATGAATACTGTCAAACTAAAAACAACACACTTCAATGTTCTGGACAGTTTCAGCTTTCTGAAGCATTTTGACTAGCAAAAAAAAGGAGGTGTTGCGTTTGAAAATGTTCTAAAAGGATATTCATTTAAATAAAATTAAAGCTCTAGGAACGTAAAATGTCCTTATGAGAAAATGTTATTTCCAAACTAGATTCATTTCTATAGCATCTGATTTTGAAATGAAATTTAAATTCACATATATACATTAGTTGCATGAAACAATGATTAAAAAAATGGCAAATGACAAAACATTTGGAATGCCTAACAAAGGCTACACATTTAGTGACAAACCTGCTGCTTATTGGTATGTTATGCGGCAAGTCAAATTAAGTAATGCTTATCTCCATGTTTACATATTTCTACTGTACTTGCACCTTAAATCATGACATGGAGCTATAGAAGTCACTGTAACAAAAAGGTAACATCAAGCTAGCAACTTATCTCGCAGTTTCCAATAGTGAATATCGCCTATTCACTTGATTCTGTGGGAACTGCAATACACCTCATTTTTCTCTTAAAGCCTTCGTGATCAGCATTTCTGGCTAATGGGCAACATTTTATCTTGTAAAGGTCAGCCATAAAATGAAGACTCTCCAAAACATGATCACATCCATTATACATGCCAGTAGGTCATGCAACAGCCTGTTACCCACAAAAGTCAAAGTTCTATGTAAGAAAGATCATAACAAAGATTAGGTCACTGCTTACATGTTAGTTCCCACAGCTTCTCCCAGTCTCTCATCTTTCAGGCCTGTGCAGAGAACAGTCTGCTAGCCAGATCAAACTGTCTTGAAGAAACAGCCCATTTCTGTAGTGGTTAGGTCCATTAAAGGTAAAGGAAGGCTAATTACATGGGCCAAGGAATGTTTCTGGACACTGAAGTCTAATGCTACAGAATGGGCCACATCTACATGCCAAGAAACCCGCTTAGGCATTAAGTAGGTCTTTGCATGGAAACTATCTATTGAGGATGCTCCCTGGAATTAACTTCTAAACTATGAACACGAATTACTTGGGAAGACTGCCAGCTAGCCTGAATCAAAACTGTGCCAGAGACCAGTTCAACATTTCGTTAGTATACACCATTGAATTTACTAACACAGGTGTAGTTTATTTTTTCTTACAGTTGTTAGCCCTGCATCTTCTCACGAAGAGACAGGAATGTGTTCGTCATGTCAGAGCAGAGAGGCAGGGCCACTGGGAAGGTCTGCAGGAGGAAGAAGGCTGCTACGGCCCTCAGAATAATTCACCTCACAGCCTGTAATTCAATAATTCAGTCTGAGAATTGCCCCTGGAAAAAGGGCTGCCAAGAGTTGGTCATTGGCAAGATGAATATCCTGGGTCTTGTACAAACATATATAGGTTAAATATTAAGAATGACTATTTTAGAATATCAGTTTTTACAATCATGTGACTAAATTAGACTGCCAGCTTTTGTTTACAAAAAAAAAAAAAACTCAAGATCTCATGCTTGTAGCAGAAGTTTGGAAGTGAGTCCCAATAATGTAAGGACAGAATATGTAAATTATAGGCACTAACTACACCATTAAGGTCAAATGAGTTGACCATAAATAGACTATTTGGGAAACAATGGTTTTAGTCAACAGAACAATGCCTTGCAGAATTCTCTTCAGTGTCTTTCAGGTTTCAGTATAAATCTGCGTAATATGTGGAAAAAAGACTAGGAACACTGCAGTCCTTGAAGACCTAGATGAGTTCTATACATCAGAATGAAAATAATTTAAAGTTCTGAATTTAATGTACAGGCATGGCGACCTCTTAAAACAGTTCCACTATCAGAATCCAAACCACAAAGCATCCAACCATTAGCATTTCCTTCAACAATCTTTCTCTCCCTTGCCGGTACATACCTGAGCACAGAATTCAAGTGTCAAAATATGCCTGAAGTGCAAGGCTTAACTTGATGACTATTACCACCACACTTAGGCTATTCTGAGTGTGCATGACTGCTTCCTAGTTCCAAACTAGTGATGGAAACTGGATTAGGATTCACAGAATTTTCTCCCTCTTCCTCCACGGTCTCTTCCCCACCCCTCACAGTATGGGCTTTCTGCTTTTAATCCAATACCCACTTCACTACAGAAGATTTATTTAGACTGCCTCTTGTTTCATAAAGCGCTCCAAAAGTCTGTAGTGATTTTGACACTTTGTTATAATGTTTCTATGACCCCCCCAAGCTCCCTCCTTACATACCACACCACCACCCAGCCTCATTTTCATATGGATACAAAGCATCAGGATAAAATGATGGTTCATTATAGTGGTACAGAGCTCTTATCTTCATCCGGCAAGAGTCATTTCCTTCCAAAGATTGAAATGCAAATGTGAAAATTAATGATAACTGCATTATCTGATAGCAGAGATAATACCGATTCGCTGTCAGAGTAACACACAGTCATTCTATGATTTCCTCTGCTTCTTCACAATATTCTTCTTACTGTCAGACTGTATCTATGGTTAACTATGTTTCATGGATTTTTGTTAATTTACATCAAATAGCATTTCCAAGATCTTATATCTACCACATTTCCCCAATCAAAAAAGAAACGAAATCAGGACAGTAATCTCCAAGTCCTTCTTAGGACTGTTTTAAAAAGAAAGAAAGAAAAAATGGAAAGAAAAAAGAGAAAGAAAAAAAAAAGGGGGGGTGGGGAGAAAAAAAAAAAGACTGTCATTAGTGTCTGTTTACATCTCACAGTGGTCTACCAACCATTTTGTTTTATCTTACACACTCCTGCCTTGTAAACCAAACTGTTTATAGTACTGCTAAATAATGTGGAGTAAGCCAACAATCAATACATATTTACAATGATTCTTATGAATGGTTACAGGAAATCTATTTCGAAAAGCTTTCCAAACTACCTTTTATACCAGGTAGAAATGTGAACCTGGCATGTGAAATGTTTGCTAGAACCTTATTGACCCACATCCTGCTAAAGAAACACTGTAGAATTCACACAAAGCACTGGTCCTCTGCATCTTTCAATAAAAATTAACAGCAGCATAGTACACAGCATATCATTATTTTAAAGCACTATTTAATTTGCTATTTACTATTTTATCTTACATTTTCTAACACACTGTAATAGCATCAACCTACAATGGTAAGAAAAAGAAACTACATTGTACTACATCTAACTAATCTTCATACTTCTGTTTAACAGTTCTTTGATATATGCATATATGTTATGATGAGTCTCCAGAGATTTAACATGAGCTGTGACTTCATCCTGCCCTACTGTTATCAATAGCAAAAGTTCTGTTGATTTACTACAGGCAGAATTTTACACAAGGGAAACTTTCACTTTATGTGCAGATGAATGTAAACATATAAAGAAACCCATAAAATGACCACAAGAGTTTTAAATCTTATTTTCTACTGTGTATTTTTTCATTCTGGATGTGGGAACTAATCATCGTCTCTTCCTTTCCAAGGAAAATTCAGATATATTTCAAAAGAAGTTAAAGTTGATTTTCAAGATTATATAACTCATAAAATCAGCACATTCTGCAGGTAAACTGCGTTCTCTTGCTGCTGTGAAAAAAAGAGTCTATGTAAGGAATAAGTTGGCAAAGGAGATCCAATTTCTCTTTCGGATCTGATTTTTTTGAGTGGATTTAATTTCATGTTTGTAAATGTCCTGTACTCAGTTCCCCAACTGTTAGACAGAATATTTCACTATCTTAAAAAGTAGCTTCCAGATACAATTTCATCAATGGCCGAGATACTCACTGGTTACTGGACCTCTGTTAGAAGAAAGGCCTGTCAAAAGAACTGAGCACACAGGATGCTGAAGTGGGTTTTGAAAATTTCACTTCAGCTGAGATGGTCAGAACTTGGAAATCATGTCCCGTCTGCGTACAACAAAAGAATCGTTTGATTTGTCTCCAGTGAAAAAATTTTTCCTTACGTATTATTCACTGATTAGGTATGGATGTCTTCTGCTGTCATGTTTTGCTCCACCACTAAAGAACAATAGCATAGAACTTAAAAGGGCACAGAGAAGTTACTATTCCTAACGAAACTTGTATACAATATTTCTGGAGGAAAAAAGAAAAAAAAGAAAAAGAAATTGCCTGATGTGGAGCACTGCTGGTACTAAATCATTATAAAATGCATCCAAAGTATACACTATTTATAAAACTAGTATATATTGTATTCATCTATTCATTCATTTTTAGTTACAAGCAATTACTGTGGTCAGCCAGTTTGACTTCTGCCTCAGTACAAAGCATACTGGCTTCTGTGAATCTATCCCCCTTAAAAATACAGTATTTATCACAGAACTAGATCATGTGCTCTAGAAAAATATCTTATCTTGGATGTAAATATTTCTAATGACAGATAATTTACAATGATCTTTTATAAAATGTTCCAGTAATCAACTCCTTAAGCATTGAGGTCTACTCTTTGTGCTCAAAATAGTGGAGCTTCAACATTCATGGGATCTTCTGATTTTTTTGCTGAAATAAGGTGCTCATTGTTATTATATTTCCATTCATTTTTTCCACTGATTTTTAAACTTGAATTTTTCTTAATTTTTCTTTGAAAGAGAGCTAATAAAAGCCTATAATAAAAGCTTTTAATAAAAAACTTTAAGAAGCCGTCACTTTCATGGAAGCTTTGGGGAAATCTATTCTTAAACAATTTCTAGTTAGGATTCATGTTTATTCATTCAAATATTTCTCCCTTTTGATACAGTTCATGTTTGTTATCTTTTTAACAATGCCAAGTACCTATATTAGCAAAATGAGCTTTATTTTGTTCATGTATAAAAACATGATCTCTAGATTGTAAACAAGCCATTTAAGCATTTTTTCTTTATCTGTCAAAATGGTGAGTAAAACATAATTTGCTCATGTTTGGTTCAACATTGTTCTAGCTTAGGAACCTGACATCTATGGTTTTCAAAGATTTTAAGAAAGTTTTGGTATCGGACTCACGTAGCCCCTAAGATAGTTCATTCACAGTTCTCCAAGTTCTTACACAGAGTATGTGTGCAGGGAATGATCCTATTCTCTAGTATGATGATGGTCTATAGAAAACATGAGTAAGTTCCTCCTTTTATTCATTATCTGTTAAACATTGATGACTGGCCTCAGATGCACTCCTAACCTGGCAATAGCATAAAGATTATGGAACTAGTTACATTTAAACATATCAAGGCATGCATGTGAAAACAAATGCTATATTTAAGACTGTAAAATGATCTGTGTTTTTATTTCATCTCCATTCTTAAAGAAATAAATCTTTTCACATAAAATTGTCTCAGCCCAGTCTTGCTGTGCAGACTCTTCCTGTTCCTTGGACTTTTGCTGTTAACTACAATGGAAAAAGGATCAGGTCCTCACATCTCTGCCTGTATGTAGTCTATTGACCTCAGTTTCCATTATTTCAGAGAGTTTTCTTCTCATCAACAAGAATATTTTTATAAATGAGGATAAGTTTTCAAAACATTCAGGTTAAACTCTTAGTGACTGTGTAGTGCGGGTATCATCACTGCAGGAAGTCCTTGATGGTGAGAGGAGGTCACATAATCTTGTAATCTGAAAGACTGCCTCAGCAGGAACTGTTCAAATCTACAACACATTTAACTATAGATTCTTCTGCACGCAAATATTCTAATTACAAAGATTTGAGACTGCATGTGAACCATATAACAATGTAAATTTTTAAACAAAATAAACTTCAGTTCATATCTGGAAGCTTAATTTTGACTCATCCATGAGCAAGTTATTACCAATGAGTAAGTCGGAACTTCAGTTCCTGGCAAGTACTGGCTCTGAAAATAACAATATGCTCTCCTGGCATAAAGAAAGAAAAAATTAAAATAACAAAATAGCTTTTATGAACAGCTTCATTTACAAGAATCCTTGAATTGTCACAGTCCAGATTATCAGTGGACAGCAGCTTGTATCACACAGAACAGCCAGCGCTGGAATTCTGAGAGCTCTGGCTCAGTAAAGAGGCCAGAGGTAGACCCAATAGCAAACAACATATGGCCACCTACTCTTAGAAGGTGCATCTCTAGTATACATTGGTAAAGTGCTGCAGGAAAGTTTTTAATGATTCTGTTTGTGGTGTGCTAGCATGTCCCTGAATAAGCAAAAGATTTCACTCTGCTTTTCCTCAAAGACAGAAAGGAAGAGTTATCTTTTTTCTTGTATTGCATGGTTGAATTGATCTTCTGCTGATCATTGCTTTTTCCATATCAATAAATAACTAAATTCATTTTAGAAAGCATGAAAGATGAACAGCTTGGCATGTGGAATGTATTCATTCCTTTCTACTTTTCATATACATTATTACCTTGTAACGAACCAATATTTAAATAAAATAAAGCTTATGATTTCATGTTTGTGGCCACCAGTTTTCTAAGGTCAAAAGGAATTTTCCTGTACTCAGTTATAATTTCTATCTTATCTCAAATATAAGTTATCAACAAATATGCACTATAGGAGCTAAACACATCTTACTTTTTAACATCAAGGATAATCATGAAATATCTATATATTAAATATATATATATACACACACACAGATATTTACATCCTGTATGCCTTACTATCACAAAAAAATACATCTGAAATTTTTCTATGTTAGTTCTTACAAAGAACAATAACATTAAACAAGAAAAAATTCAACTACACTGAAATACAATAAAAGCAAAAAAGTAACAAAAAGATTACCATTTATGAGAGAGTTTCTTTTTAACAAAATAGAAAAAAACATTCATTAATCCCTGATGGCCTTTAAATCTGCAATAAGCAGGAAGGGGCTATTCTGCTTTATCCAAAGATTTTCTTTGTGTTATTTTAAATGTATTGTGAAGGTATTTTAATACTAAATCTTGTTTTTATATAACATCATAGTGCTTCATACAGAATATGAACTTACTTGTGTATTATCATTATAAACATTTTAAATGACATCATAATGATCAAATATACTATCTCTTAATGTTTCCATTATATTTTCCAGCTATTGGTTTCAGAAAATTACCATTAGAGGTGGTGTCCTCTTCATGAGCAGCATACCGTAATTTGCAAAATCAAACAAGGACGAAAATGTGATTGAAATATAGGATATTTTTCTAATGAAATATTATTATTGCATTATAAATGATTGATAGAATGCTTCTGGAACTCTTTTCTGATATGCTCATCCTTTTCAGTGAAAATTTCCATTAGAGATACAGCTATTCTCAGGTTATGTTTGGCTTCAAATACATGTTTTTCCAGCAGCACTATTAAAACATAGTAAATATAAGATTTTAAGATCCATTCCACAGTCCATATCCAATGAAAACATTGCATTGAATTTAACTGGAGAATTGCCTAATTCAGAAATACAATTTATCCCTTTATCTTAGGTATCTTAATGGTACTAGACAAGTTTTACATATTTATGTTGAACAGATGTTTAGAAATTACTCTTATGCAACTATTACATCTTAGCAATATTATGCCTGCATCATCTTCACTGTTCACAACAAAAGATGTTACCGCAAATTACTGTTTTAATGTGAAGTTCTAACACTTTATTGATTGCAATCTAAGAATTTTTCTTTTAATTGAAATCAATGACCACGTGCTGACTGCTTTATATCAAACTGGTAAAAGAAGTCCTTGAAAACATCAGCAGTTACCATATCCATTTGTTAAGCTCAATGTGCTGTTACGTGTAGGCACACAGCTTGAGAAGCTACACAGGTGTTTGGTTTTCTGGTCTCAAAAAACACAGTAGAAAAGGTTCTGCCTTAATACATCTAGGGAACTGGGAACTTGGTGATAAAATTTAACCCTGAAATTCTAAGCAACAATATTTTCCTTTATTTCAAGCAGCTATTTTACACTAAACAATTTACTCACAAAACAGTAAGGCCAAAACAGCTATTTACTCAAGATCTTTATCTTGGTACTTGTCTGTTGATGTCCCTGACACCAAAGGAGCAAAAAGAAATAGTCCACTTGAAAAACAATGCAAAGCAGAGCACATACACTAAAATATATATATGTATATTTATAAAAAACCTCTTGAAATCTACAGTCAAAGAATTTCTTTGGGTTTTCAGTTGTATTTTCCTACCTGGCCCATCCCAATCTTCTGTCTCCACAACAAGTTGCCCTGGTTTCTCTGACCTCGCATCACCATCTGATTCTGCTGCCTCCTGGATGCCTTCATTGCCTGAAAAACAAAGAAATATAGTATTTACACATTTCTACAGTAACTTTTAGACAGAGCTCCTACAGAATCCAAGAGAGTGCTTACTTATATAAGTGAAAATATATGCACATCTAAAAGCGCAGAGGAGAAGAGAAAGATGTATTATTAGGCACCAAAATTTGTGAGTACCCAGTGATTCAAATAAGCCTTGAGTAATTCTGTTGAGACAAATCTTGGAAATTGGTGTTTTTCTGGTATACTTAGAAAAACAGAATCACAGTTTGCACCTAGTTTGTAAAGCAATGAACAAAAGGTCCTAAGTTTGCATACACAAATGAGAGAAATAAATTGACTTGTTACACCCAGCCTGAAGGGGTGATTAAGCAAAAAAAGTTTTCAGTTAAATGCTTTGATGAATTGACACCTAACTGTTCCTTATATATTGCAGATTAAAGAAACTCACTACAGAGAAGTGGTCCGCTAACAATTGTGGCATTTCTGACAAATAAAGGAGATCTACTCCATGTTTTATAGGAAAGTAAGGAGTTTCATTTTAAAGATTTTAAGCTACTGGCAAATCCCTGTAATAAATTTCTCTCTGAAAACCTTAAATTAAAAGAACTGTAACATTTCTGATATATTTTAGGCTATTTGCCATCTAGCAGTACTTGAAAAAGCTTGTCTGCCTTCAATAACTATGCAGTGTGAGAAGGATACACTGAATATTGTGCTCATGTTAAATTTTTAGAGGTGACCACTTTATTATTTGATGAATTTTTTGTTGAATGTGCTGTTATTTCAGTCAAATAATGATTCTAGGCAAGCTCCATGCAAAAATACTTTGGAAAAAACACTACAAACAAAAATATTGAAGGTTAGAGGTTCAGTTAGTAGTACAAAGTGGTCTGGCTGCAGTAAGTGTTCAAACAATGCATTAAGAGTGCTTATCCAAGCCAGTAACTTACTGGTTGGGTTGTGCCGGGCTTTTTTTTTGTTTTGTTTTACTAATAAATCCAAGAAGCCTTTTGCATAGGAAGATATTATGAAGAACAGAAAAATCACAGCTACACAATAAACTACATCAGTCTAACAGGACTGATTCATGGTTTAAATTTTGTACAAACACACAAGCAAACTAAAAAAAAAAAGTGTCCAACAGAAAAGAAGCAACGTTAAAAGCAAATGCTGTGCATTTCAGAATCTGAAAATCAAACTGCTTGTTGATTTGATCAGAGTAAAGCAAGAAGTAGCAAAAAGCACAGCAATTAAGGAGTAACTTGCAATTTTTTTCCACTCATGATAAGAAAAGCTTTTGTTAGCAACATAGGTAAAGAAATGTGATTATAAACTATACCAGATCCCCATGTTATCAATGGAGCTATATTTATACTTGATAAGACTGTGACCCAGAGTTTTCAAGTACATGATCATATACAAGCACTATGAAGTATTAACTTTATGTGTACATGTAACATCTTGTAACAACATATTTATAAAATAAGCAGTTTTTGAAATCTTAAATGTAGGAGCCTGGTAAACTACTACTTACACAAACACAACATCATATTCACTGCAGACTCTGCTAACAAGTACTATACTTCAGTATACACACAGGCACTTAAAGCTAAAAGGCATCCTGAATATCCAGTATATCTTTCTGTGTTACATACACTGTATAATTTTACCAAGGCATTTGCAGTTCATGTGCTTCAGAAGAATCTCAAGTTACCTTTCAGAAGAGAGTCTTAAAGATTCACACGCAGAAAAATCCAAGATGTTTCTTGCAATAATTTTGCAATTATTTGTCTTTACCAACTGCCTGATTTTACATTACTATTTATCTAATTAGTCTGCAGTAACTGAACTGAGTTTTGTCTAATAGACTGAAGAACCTTCTGTTATCAGGTATCTCTACCTTCATAGCTACTCATGGTTGCAACAAAGCACTCTTCATGGAGGATAAAGGATACTTCTTCAAAGGTTCAGACCTGGCCACATCAATTCCAGTTTTTTCCAAAATGTTAGAAGGCACTTCACAGAAGGACTGTTTTAATGATGAGTTTCTAACTCAAGCTATGTAATCACTGTATACAGCTCTTAAAATACTCTTTGCATTGACTTCTTATACCAAAGAAAATGTTTCTCCTCCACTGTAAACAACAGAGCTATACAGACTCAATTTTAAAAAGTCCTTAAAAATAATAAAATTTTTTTCAGATACAACCCAAGCATTCTTTTTTAGCTCCAAAACATAAAGTTTTCCCAGGTTATAATATATGCAAACCTAGCATCATCATGCAAATTTGAGGATTCTTTCAATCAATGAAACCAACCAGAACATCAAACAAACAAAACTGTTAGAATTGAAAGAGGAGGAGAAACTTAAGTGAAAAGATTGGACTGAAGGGCAAAAGAAGGACAAAGTTACAGCTAAGATATACAACCTACAGCATGCAGTAATTAAGTATTTGGGAGATGAAGAACGATCTGAAAATTTATGTTAGCAGATGGCTTAACTTTTCATTAACTTGCATTTTCAGTGATTCATGAAGTATGGTGTTACGTATGTTTCATAATCAAGTTTTCATGAATTAATGCATGTCCTGTGCAATTAGAGTAGAACAAAATATGTATAATTTACATTAAGAAAAACTATGTTTCCTATCCAAAACTACTTGTGATTGTTTATGTGAATATTTGCTACTATTTATCAACTACCAAGTCCATATGCTACACACTTGAAATACCACAACACTGTTTTTCTCCTCTTTCTCTCTACTAAAGCAACTTCCTTGGGAAACCAGTAAACTATACATTACTGTGGACTTTATAATCCACTGGTGTAGCAATTTTAACCCAGGTCAGATGACCGTCAAAGTCAAATGAAGCCAGGCTACACGAAAATGGACAACGAAGGTCAGTCCATTTACAGCTGGAGAAACAGCGTAAACAACCAAAGGAGGCTTAGCACAATAACTGGTAAGAAAACATATAAGCTATTTTTTCCTTTATTTCCTATTATTTAATACTCTGAAGCTGACCTTTGTATAGCTCAAAGCATCTTATTTCCATTTTCTTTCCATTGTTTATCCTTTTGTTCATTCACTGTTTCTCAGCCTCAATAAGACTATTTTTATTTATATTTATTTTAAAACTGATTACAGCTTTTTTCAATTTACAGATACAGTCCTTTAAGTTTAACTGGATCCCAGGCATTTTTTTTTTCCTTTTTACATATTGAATCAAGTGCTTTTTCCTTCATATATACAACTCAATTTGCTGCTATCCTGTTGATTCCTTTCTAACCTGATTAGTTGCTTATTCTCATGCTTATTTTTTCACTTTGCTGTTCAATTACATTTTACTTTTAAGTTAAAGAAGAAATAACTTTTTACTATGAACACCAATGAGTGGCACAGAAGTATCAGTAATAATAAATGCTCTAATAGGAAGCAAAAATTGCTTCTGTTGAAGTTTTTTGCTTATGGCAACTAAGATCAGTAAGTGAAATGTGTCATCTAAAAGGACATTACTGCATGAAAAGAAGACTCATATAAGCAAGGATCTACAATATCATACAGCACATTTAGTCAGGAGTCAATTAAGTCTACTAGACTTTCAGCACTTTCTCTATGTTTAGTATTAAAACTACACTTTGGGCAGAATTCATTTCCTTCAGCTATAGATGTCTGAAAGATAGGCTAGTCCAGGCTAATTATGCAGGCTCTCTTATACTCAGGGAAAAGAGGGAAAAACTTCCACAATGACTCATCCCATTCTAGGATGTCTGAGATATGAGACCACTCTTGGTGTCTGAGATAGCTGAGATGAATCATTCTCTGGAACACTTAGCTTAGACCAGAAACCTATCTTTAGCCAGCTAAAGTTAGGTGAAACACATTTCAGCCTTATAAGTGCTGAATACACAAAACACTAATTAACTAAGAGAAAAAATAAAATGATTGTTACAGTCATATTACACTACTGCAGTTGTTTGAATAAACTTTTATCTTGATCTTAACTATTTCTTATCAGAATTAACTGGTTATGTGGCTCTTCAGAAACAGTTCAGAGATTTTTTTTATGTTGTTTTTAATATCCCAGTGTTTACCCAACAAAGGAGAGTAAAGATGTTAAACCATTGTAGTTGATCAGGAAATCTGAAAACTGCAGGTCTCTTATTACTCAAAACATGTGAGGCAGAACTCCAAAATCTCTGACAATATTGACAAATAGGAAAAGAGACTTAAATATTAACAAGTAATCATCTTAATATTTTTAACAGAAATTAAAGACTTCCTAATTTTTACTTAACCAGCTTAACTAGAAGCAGTTGCAATATTTTAAAGAAATCACATGAGCTGGCAGTTATTCTCAACCCTGCATTTTTAATCCATGTTGTTCCTATCAATATTAGCCTCTTATATAAATTCTCACACAATATAACTATTGAACTTTCTTGACTAGAAATGTTACAGCAGCTGTTAGTCACTCTAAATACATTTTGCCATCAGTTATATCAACAAAGTATTTTTCAACAATGAACAGTTCAGAACTGACAGATCTACTTTCTTGTTCACAACTGCTTATCACAGCACAGATATCATATATGTTTTCCAGGTGCTTCCTATAGTTAGGATACCTTCACAGAAGCCGCTCACAAAAGATAAGGTCATAAAAGAGATGAAAAGTGTGCAAGCTTCATACACTCATGGTTTTATCATCAGACAAAATAGCTTTGGGTGAAGGATTGTAGCAGTCACAAACAGCACACTGCAGCTTATACTAAGGTGAAAGCACATTAAAAGTTTGAAATTCAGTTTGTGCTCATTGTTCCTGGCAGCATAAATGTAAACTTAAATTGTTAATACCCTAACACAGCTGTTTAGGGTGAAATATCACTTCCCAATTACAATAAATCTGTTTAGAAATAAATTGTTATAAAACGTAGCATTCTGTACCGCTAAAAAAGAAAGCAGATTTGATTCAGAGGCTTGGGAATTCGTTCTCTGTAGACTTTAATTCAGCAAGGTACACAACCTTAAGTACCTTAACTGGTCAGTGTGACTTGTCATGAAGAGGCAGGTTCTCTTGGAGGCTGCAGACATAAGAGGAAGACGATCTTTCTTCCTTTCCATCACTATCTATAGTTGCAATAATTCCAGAGTCTATGAAAGAACCACCCTTAGACTGCACATAAAATTAGCTAGAGCTTCAGCAACTATAGGTTAGCATACTAAAATTCTTTCTTATTGTTTTATCACAGTGCCTACAATCAAGGAAGACAAAACTACAGCATCTACAATGTCATATTAAGGAGCTCATGCTACAAGCCTTGCAAGAAGCTGAGAGAGAGAGACAGAAAGGGAGGTAAAGTTTTCCAATGAAGCTGTCACGAAAGAAAGGCACTGGGATAACACAGAACTTACGGGCTATCAACACTAGACTCTGATATCACTTAAACTGAAGTATATCACAAATAACTCCAAAGTAGCCCACCAAAATAAACTGAGACTCCCTGCTGTACAAATACAGTACGTTTAAGCAAAATCTGGCCCGCAAATGCTTGATTTGCTAACATACTTGAAAAAAACTCTTCTACGTATCTTAATCCACTGAATTTTATTTCAGATTATATTAATCATTACAATATTTTGCTTTGCAAACAATATTGTATTCTGTCGTGTTGATTAAGAATTATAATTTATCCCGGAATAAATCCCATTTGAAATAACTATACATTTCTAGTTGTCCTAAGCAACCTTGAAATTATTTAGCCAGCAAAGGTCAGAAATAATGCATAGTCTTTTTTCCTAACTTTTAGAAAAGGTCTGTGAATATCCATGCATGAATGAGATAAGTGAGTACCTACATGTGTATAAAATGCTGTTAATCTCCAAAATAAAGCTACGGAAATTACTTCGGTTTATGTTAAAACCATTACTTTGTTTAACAAAATGACATTTTGACAGAATGGCATTTTGGTACCATGATCACATTATAAGTTAGTATCAGTTATTTCCAGTCATTTCAGCTACTGCACTTTTCTGCTGGGATAAGGCACTGCTGTGCTTCAAGTTCACCTAGACTTAATCTTTCTACTTCTTTAAATGTTTGATATGTTCTCATTACTACATTTTTTGCTTTTGAAGTCCTTTCACGACAAGGACCGCTCATTCTGATGCATTTCCTGCAGAAAAGTGAAAGTGTTCCTGTAAACTGCATTTCAGCCTTTCCTTCTATTAATCGGTTTTATGTTTATACTAATTTTTAAGGAGCAACTGTTGTGTCAATAGTAATAAAACCAAATATCATATAGGTGTATTGTCTACCTGAAATCTTCCATAAATTAAAAGGAAATATATTTATATATATAAATATATATGCATACCCCACCTTTCTTGCATCACCTCAATCTTTCCCCATCAAGACTTTAACTGCAAGAACTCAATTTTACATGTTCAAGCACCAAGCTGGCCTACAGACTTGCAGGTCTCTAGGCACTGGTCTCAGAAAAGCAACACAAGCATATTTTTAAAGATATTTCGATGTTCGAAAGTGAAGACTGTTGCTCAGCATAATTTCCAAAAATGATTTTAAAGGAAATTGACAATCCATGAGCTTCTGAGAACCTTTTGGAGCAGAACAGAGAGATGATTTCAGAGAAAACCTAGCAAGTTTCAAAGTGCAAGTCTGAAGACTTTTCAGCATGTTCATATTTTAACTTATTTAATTAAGAATTCTGTTCCTTCCCCGCTGCAGAATTACATCTCTTACGTGACCTCTTCATCCAGATGAGAAAAATCTCATTTTATTATGTGCTATTTAAATCATTCATGATCATATACACATCCTATTTTCATGTGCTTTCCATATGATGCTATATAATGACTAATCACATATTTTTACAGAGTGAAATTTTAATTTACTTTGATGTAAACAGCTTCATGTTTTTTTGAAATAATTAACATTCCAAGTGATTCATATAAAAAGTTGCCAATTACCTAAAATTATGTTTCCAAGTACACACAGCATTACACATGATCACAAAACCAGTCTAGACTTCCATGAGACAAACCCAAGAGAAAGACTTAGCCATCATAAATAATTGCCTCCTTCAGGTTTTTCTGTTATCTGCTAGTATTTATCTAGCAGTGATTTTTTTTTCTATCAATATTTACCCAGGGAGGTCATAAATGTGGAATTTGCTTCAGTTATTTTTTCTGATTCTTTGAGAGTTAAATTACTGGTAATATTCCCACTTCTGATTTTCAGCACAAAGCCTGCAAACAACTCTGCTCTTTGGACCAGAGTTGATAATGATGCTTCAGAAATATCTCAGAACTCTTCAAAAGTATTCAGAATTATTGTGTCAAGAGCACCAAATCAAAAGAAGGTAAAAGGGACCTTCATTATAAATGAAATTAGTGACAGACGTATGGTACACAAAGTAAGAATATGCAGAGAAATTTGTCATCTGTGCATTTCATATTTTAAAGAAGATTATGCTTATTAATTTACAATTCATATTCTGTCAAATTTGAGCTCAAATTTAAGTCAATCCAAATTTAAGTTTTGTGGCTCCCCAAAAAGGGCATATTATAGTACATGTTGTAATCAAATAATCCCTTACTCATAACTCTGATAGAATTCACAATTTCATTGTTCTTTTGAAAACCAAAATGTGCTGACTGAAAAGGCTGGAGTTATTTTGATATAATGTTTAAAGTTGAGTAAGCTTTAAGTGTTTCTTTCACTTTATAGTTCTGTACAGTCAAAACAATGTTTTCTATCTGATTCTATTTACTTTTTGAAATGTTTTGTTCTGAGATACAGTTTTCTTCTTGATGACCAATGCTTTCATTTCTTGATTAAAAGAAGAGCTTGCTTGTCTAACTAGGGCCAATTTTTCATCCCACTACAGTCGATGTGAATATTGACACGGATTTCAGTGAGAGTGAAAACATGACCTGAAAGGCTACATATGTGGTAGCAGTAAATAGAAAAGAGAGTAGGTGATAGGCAATCTTGCAGTAGTTACTTTCATAGCTTTCCTTACTCTCAAGTGAAAAGTGAAAAAAAAAAAATCACTCCAACCTTTTCAGATATCTCCCTCTTCTTGTAGCAAGAAAAGAGGTGGTCCTCTGAGCCACAGTAACAGGAAGAGAAAAAAGAAAAGAACGAGAGAGAGAGAGAGAGAAAGCAGGAGAGGTAAAGCATGAGGCAAATGCTGATGTTCAAAAGAAAAAGGTCTCCTTTCATCTTGGCAGGATCCAATCTAATTATAACTTAGCCCCCTTCCAATTATCAGAGATGCCCTCCTCTCTTATTCATATTCAGTATCTGATAAAAGTATGCAAGACACTCAGGATTCAGAAAACCATTAAAAAAAAAAACACTCTCTGGAATGTGACAATCAAACACAGATACACAAACACACACACAGGTCAATACAAGCTAATTACTCTATTTTTGAAAGAAGTAGCACTGTGGAGTGTTATGTGGATTCTTGTTTATCTTAGGAGATGAAAATACATCACCACACATATATACCCTTTTCTTATCAAGAAGAATTAATGTGTCCTTCATTTATTTGGAAAGCCTACATAAAGAAAATGCAACAAATTAAAATAAATAAATAAAATTAAAGGAGTATGAGCTCCAGGAGAACAGAAACATTGCCAGGGAAAGATAATGTCAGGCTGGGGGGGGGGGGGGGGGGGGGAGAGTGCCTGGTGCCAAGCAAAGCCGAGGGCTGTGCAATCACCTCTATCAGTGCTCTATCAGTGTCTACACTCCAGCCAAATCCAGAGAAAACAAGGAGTCAAAAGATTCAGGTCAATAAGCTTATAGGCGATTTGCACAAACAGCTCCTCTAGCAAGGTAAAAAACAAAGTCATATTGGCTTTTCTTTTCTATTCCTTCTCTTTGAACTCCCTGGTCCAAACACACCCTGGAAATGTCAGTGTTATATGCAAGAATTTAAAGAGCTGAGCTTCTTAATCCCGTTAAGAAATAAGAACAAAGTTGCCTGTAAAGATCTCCTTATTGAACTCAAAGTGATTATGGTATAGCTGCCTTATGCTGATCCTACTTCCACTTGCTATAGCAAAAAGAGGTAGAAATGTGTCATGAAATCCATTACTGAAAAAAAAGAAACATTATTGATTAAAAGGGTCTCTAGGAAAAAAAAAAGCTATAAATCTACTTTTTGATCCAGAAATACAGAAAATAGCACGGATATTCTTAGTCATTACATGACTAACATGAAAGAGGTACAGAATATTTACATAGATGCAAATAGGCATATACACAAAATCACATACCAGAAGAAAAGGGGACACAGAAACAGTTTTCAGGGTGCTAAGAGGTTGGGTGGTATTATAGATGACAGCATGATAGCTTTGCACATGAGGTATGAAGGGGAAGATTTATGTACAGCATAACTTAGCCTTGTATACGCTTTTTCTTTTTTCACTCTGCAGCTGTTTCCCTGAATCTCAAGCCTGACTGCACAACCAGGTCACATGGTTTAACGCAAAAAATTCCAATCCTAAACTGGTCTGGCAGCCTAGTGACAAAATACAGTATATAAGCAGAAAACTCAGTTCAGGCTCTGAGCTCATCCCCGGTTACCCAAGTAGAATATGAGACTACAGCAGTAGATCGATACTCAGTATGCAGAAGCCCTTATGTTCCCCAAATTCTCTTCTTGCTAACTTAGAACTTTTATGAGAGCATTCCAAACAGCACTACAGCTCTTCTTCCTTGCAGAAACAGGCAAGTAAGAAACAGGAACCTCAATCAATCAATCATCAGCACTCTGGCTACAGGAACACATGGTGGTTTGCTGTAAAGATACTACAGAACATAAATGCATTGCTTCATGAACAAATCAGTCCTCATCTTTTGTTGTCTCCTGTATCTTCCTCTGTCACTACCTGGAATGCACTTAGTAGTGGGATCTAGAAGCCACCCGCTCTGTAATCTACCACCACTAGCATTAAGGCCACTCAATCTCCTCCCCCTGAGGTCTGCTGCAGATGTTACCTTGTTACGGAGTAACTCTCTGGGAAGCCTACATGTGAGTGGCAAGCAGAATAGCCAAGCTACAAGCAAGAGAATTCAGAGATATCATCTTTGTAAATCATGACTTCAAGAAACCAGTAGGTCTTCTTCCTCTAATAACCAGATATGTATATTCATCCATTTGCCTTTTACTTCAATTAAATGCTATCAAAATAGTCCCACATTTTATCTCTTGATGAAAGTCTTTCCTCCATTTTCTCATCTTCCTCTGAATGCAACGACTTAACTATCTCATCATCTCAAGTGACTTAACTGCTCAAGATAACTTTTCCCTTGAAAGTTAATCTCTTGTTGAACCCTTTTGCTGAGAAGGGCATAAAGAAGTGTAATTTGTTTGGCCAGTTCCCACCCTCAAGAAGGGGACAAGGTGCCAGTTCTCCCTGCTCTTTACGGATAGCAACAGCTGTTGCCTCCATCAGAGTATGACAAGCTTTCCAAATAAAAGGCAAGAGAATTGTGAGGGGATACCTCACATACCTGAGGGTACATTTGCAGGATAGCAGACTGAGACCAAAAGGCCGCTGATGAGCTACTTTATCTAACAGACCAAGCTAACTTCAATTTTCATCTTGCTTTTTGTCCCATCACCCCAACTTCTTGCCTTTTGTATTGTTCTCCTGGCCATGCACCTGTTTTATATCTGCCCTTCTGTTTTTATCATCCTGTCATGCCTCCAGTTCATCTCTTCTCTTCTCTCTGTTAGCACATCCTTATCCTCTCATTATTCTCCTTTAAAAGCAAAAAGTTATTCTATATGTGTGATTTTCTAGTTTGTGTACTAGGTTTTGGGCCATCCAATCCTCTTCTGCATAGGAGATAGGTTACTTCCTCCTTATCCACACCACCTTTGCCAGCAGTAGAAGCACTGGCTAATGCTAACTTAAATCTTCTCAGTCTGAATTTACTCTGAATTTATCTTAATCTGATCCAGATTCTGATTCCAGATACCCACTATCTGGATACTGTAGAGAAAGGCATATTTAGTAATGGACACTCCAGGCTAATATAGCACTATCAGATAGTCCCATTACTAGAAACACGTCAATTACTCATACATAGCATAAATGGCAATTTTCAAAGGCCACAAACTGACCAAATGCAATGAATTTTCATCCAAAATTTTAATTTCTATTCCAAATGAATGAAACAGTGCAGCTTTATAGCTCTATGCCTATTTTATTATTCTTGTGGTTTCTAAAATACTCTATTTCCCCTAATCTCAGTCTCAAAATTGCAAGCAAACCGAACATCTGAATGCCATTTATTCTGAGGCTCTTACAAAAATACTCATTCTCAGGTGGAAAACTTCATTCACTAAAGGTTAAAATTTCATTCACAGTTATAAGCCTAAAGCCACACCTGATAAACACATGTTCCTAATGTCCATTTTGCTTTTAATATACACACGTTTACACACTGTTCATTTCTTCATATTTGACTGTAAATGTAGAATAGCTAGGAATAAATATTCTCAAGCAGCAAAATTATTTGTGGTATTGCAAAAGGGGAGTGAGTTAGTGGAATTTTCCAGATTTCCTGTTGTAAAAGCCATTAGTGAGCAAAAGCATAAGGAAAAAATAACAGCCAAAAGTCATAATTTTGAAAAAAGGGAAGTCGTAAAATGACACAGAGCTCAATCAATGTGATTAATTTGCCTTACACTTTGCAGAGTCTTTCGCTTTCGCCTTCTAATTCTGGCAACTGTTCTGCTGAATCAATCTCACAAGCCCAAATTAATAAGGTGGGAATGACAAGTAAGGCTTCATAAAGGTTAGTTGCAATTTAGACAACAAGAGACAGGTCTGTGCTTACAATACAATCAGGCACAGTTTGCCTGAAAATCTCTTCAGCTGAAAAGCCTGTTATCAACTTGCGAATGCACATGTCCTCTACTTTCATTCATCTCAATGAACTGTTAATTTGGTGAATTTTTGCTTTGGGTGTCTAGTTTCAATAGTTAAAATCTTTGTTCTCTCTGGTTCCTTGCATTTACTTAGGTGGGGTAGTACGAAAAGCACAGTACAGAAAAACATTCACCAGCAGCCCCTCCACACCCATCTGCCATTCATTGCCCAGGTCTCTGCAGTCTTACTGGAACCCACCGCGGCTTATATGTCTTCTTGTTCTAGGTCAACTAGGAAGAAACACCATCAGGGGAACCAAGGGGAACCATGGACAGCTTATATCCAGGAAACTCCCTTTTCTTTCTAGAACTTTCAATGGTAAATGGTAGCAAAGCAAGAATGCTGTGCTAGTGTGGAGGCTTCCCATGCAAATCCTGGTATTTTCTAAAAAAGCATATGGAAACATAGATCTGCATTAACTTTTCTCTCCTCTGAAGATACCTATTTTACAGGCCATCAATACTGTCACAGAAAAAAAAAAATATAAAGATCAAAGTCAGGCCTTCCAAAAATGAAAATAAATTTGTTTGCTCCCTACTCTGTAACCTATTTGTTACATTACTAATTTTCAAACTTTTAGTCATGACATTAAGGCAAACTTATTTTAAAAGAGAAAGATTTTATTTCTCATATTATCTTTTGATTTCAATACCAAAGCGTTAAAAGGAAAAAGAAAAAATACCCTTATGAATTAACACTAGATTCACAATAAAAATCATGTTACATTAGTCTTCCATTTAGTATTACTTAATAGAGTCAAAAACTCTTCCACTGTGAAAACAGCATAAAAGAAACTTATTTGCTTCCCTGATTAGTTTTCTCTTCTTGTGTTTTGTTCTCAGAAAAGACATACATGGCCACATGCTAATATCACTTCAGTTCTGACACTGAAGAAGCTGAGACATTATTAAAAAAACAATAGATCTGCAGTCTATCATTCCATCCTTTTCCAGAGTATATTCTCTACTTACTTCAGAGTAAGACTTTCTGTCACACTGCCTCAGCTGGAAGTAGATTAGGGGTTTTATGTGACCCTTCATCCTCAGAAATTTCCTTTTCAACTTCTCCTCTTTAGCAGCTGCACTGGATAGGTTTAAGACTCTTTTATAACTGCAATATACATTACTCTGAAAAAGAAGTGCTGGGGAGTCAAAAGGTTCTCTGCTTGAAGAATCAACAGTTGTCTTCATAATACATACCGTAATACGGTCCATATTTAAATGTATTCTCATTTAATTCCTAACGTTATTAAATATAATGCCCTGGATTCAGTGTTTTCCCTGAAAAATGTGCCCAATAAAGGAAAGTAACACGAAAACTTGAAATTCAATATGAATATGCAATAACTATTATTATAAACCAAAATATAAAGCTTATGTTTGTGTGAACAGTAGTATTTCCATCAGTGGGCCCTGGAAATACAGCAAGTAAAGCAGGGAAACAGCTATCTCAAACTAAACTGAATGGTACAGTCTTCTAACATTGACAAAGGGAATTCAAGAGATGCCAGTCAAATTCATCAAACTCAAATTTAAATAACTGTTAAGTAATGCCAGTATCAGGACACATTTTCTTTCAGCTAAGAAAAAAGGTGTCTAAAAGGCACATGATCAACAAATGAATGCATAGTAATTGTTGTACCTGTCTACAGCACAATTATAATAGCATTTAACTCCCCCGTTTGTACTGTATGTTTGTATGACCATTTATAATCTGGTCTTACTTCACAATAAGGTTTGCAGCAGTTATGGAACTCTAAACTATGGAACAGACTGTTCTGATCTCTTAGGATTATTTCTCATTAAGAAGCAAGTACCTACAGGGCAAAAAAACAGATGATTTTTTCAAAAGTTTGTAAATGGCATAGAAAACGTAGAAATTGTATTTTCTTGCCTTCCTCACTGATGACAGAAGACTCTAACATTATGCAATCACATTACTTGACTATTCAGACATTTATTCTAGTTTGTCCAAGGCACGCAAAAATAATAAATAAAAATCCCAAGAGGATATCAAGCTATCGTGAGAAAATGTATGTCAATACTGGCAGAAGAACAGAAAAGCAGAGAAAATCATTGATATCCAACTGCCTCAGGGGTTGTGGACTAACAGAAGAACATCATCACAATAATTCCACCTATTTGACAGGCATCCTCACCTGCAGAAGACAAACAATGAAGCAATCAAGTGGAAATCTAACAGGAAGAAGATTAAATCAATGTTCTATATAACAATAACGATAGAGTGCTTTTTCCGTAAGCTGAATGGGAAACAAAACAACCTTGCAGACTGAACACTGAGTGAGTTGGTGTGACTTATGCTAAAACATAAATATATGTTATAATTTGAAAGTAATGCATCAAAAAGTCACTTCAACCGTAAAAGTTATCCTTTCACAAATCAGTATTTTTTTTTTTACTCAGCATAGTAAGTGCTATTATAAGCAGTATTTTAATCCTAGAATCTACAGACATAGTCTGTTTTTCTAGCAATGTCTCCTAGGAAAGGAAGCAATGAACAGACCTGCTAGACTGTTAGTTCCATATTTGATAATAATGGACTTTTGAGACCTCTGCTATACAATTAAATACAGAGGAAATTTTTGTGAGAACCTTCTGTAAGAGAATATTCTTGGAGAATAACATTAAAGGCAAGATGATTCACTTCCCTGAAAAAGGAATCCTCTATCTCATTTAAATACTTACCCCTTTGCAGACTAACTCCAAAAACCACTTATTTTCCTATTTTTCAGGTATCATATTAACAAGACTTTTTGTAACTTTTAAAAACCACATAATCTTTTCGACTAGTTGGACACAATTATATCAATATTCCCTCAGAACGTGGGCTACAATGATTACCTTTATTACAAAAGTATTCCACTTCTTCACAGCTCAGATTTTCAGGCTCAAACTCTGCAGAAAAGCTTTCCTCCAATGGAAAGTCTTCTTTAGAGATAATATCGTTTTCCTCAGACAGGCACTCTTCTTCTTCATCCTCAATGGCATCCTCAAGGGGCCCTTTAAAAAGAATCAGGAACACTGTGGCAAACCATCTAACAGGACAATGTGAAATAAAACCTTAGTGAACTCCTAACTGCAGGCCTTGAGCAAATTTTTCTTTCTACTGCTGCGCTCAGCATTTACTAGAATGGTCCAAATAGTATTTAACAGAAATTGAAATAAAAGGTGACTGCTTTCCTGATTATTTAAAATCAGAATACATAAAATGTTACTGCAGCACTAATACTTGCACATCTCTTTCACTGTTCATCAGATTCTAGTATTAGAAGTAGATAGTTTTAACAATGGAAGTAAAAATCATACATAAAACTCTTCTCTTGTTGTTTTTCTTTGTTTTTTTTAATGCTGAATAACAGTACCTAATAGGTTTCCTTTACAGACTTCATTTTTAGCGTTAACAGGACTGATATCAGTAAAGAACTACAAAGATACTGACAGTATAAACTTCAACCTATTCTGCTCTTTTGCTTCAGCCAACACCTGAAGAGACTTAAAAAGAGTTTCATGTTCTCTGTGATCATTAATTTACTATATTCTTTAGTAGACTACCAGTCTATTATCCCAGATGGGATTCCAACAGACTTATCGTTTCATTTCACAGAGGCCAAAGAACCACTGTGGCAAACTACTAGTCGAGGGTTACAGAAATATAAGTCAGTTACTGAAGCAGGGCATAAGTCTGAATTTGAAATGGCAGCCTGAGCTGTTTGATTATTCTAGTTACCTAAGCACCCCATTCCTACAGAACCTCTTGAAGAGACAGAATCTGGCAGATCTAAAATACATAATGCCTATGTTACCAATTGGAATGCACTCAAATATTAAAATTTCTTCTTTCCTACACACACACTTTATAGTCACTAATTAACACTAACTATCTGGTAAAGACACTACTTGTGCAGGTGCAGAATTTTACCCTAGGTTTAGATAGAGATTTGAAGTAATTGGACATATTTTAACTAAGCTTTTATTAAGTGTCAGTATGTTTCAAAATCCATCTTAAGACTAGATTGCAAAAGAGAGATTTCATTATACATGATTGAGGCTTGAAAAAAGATTTTATATTTCACTCTCCAATGAAAGCACAGCCTCATTTATAATTGACCAAGTATTTCTTGCTAGAAATGAAAGCTACCTAGCTAATGAAAAAAATGTAATTTGTATTTATATGATAGTTTTCCAGTATTAAATACACTATTCCTATAGTGATACAATGCAATGATACAATACATAAATAATTCTGTTGCACTCAATGAAAAGAGAGGGATAAAATTTTTAAAAGAAATCATATAATCATATACTGACTACACTCTAATTTTATGTAATTTATTATGAGTCAGTCACTACCTACATTTATTAAAACAGCAAAATTCACTTTAGGCTAGGTTGTGCACTTCTTGCTTCAGAGGAATCTGACAGTTACTTTTTACTGAAATTGATTGAGATTCCCAGCTGGGATTACATCAATTAATATAGCTTAGTATCTTTCAGGGGAATAAGGAACTGTTTAGGCCAGCTGAGAATTTGACCAAACGAACTCACTTTTGTGGACACATACTCACCAGTGTTAGTCATCATTCAGCAATATATCCCTTAAAATAAAGGGCTATTATTATGGCTGAAGAAATTAAGTTTCCCCACTATTAAAGTGTCCATTATTGTTAACTGCACTTTCTAGCTATGTTGGGAGAAAATCCAGCAACTGAGTAGGCACACAAAATGAAGAGTGGATATCCTACTATACTGAGTGCAGAACAAAAAGTTTAATTTTAGAATTATCATCAATGCATTGTATTTAAATATAAGCAACTTAGGCACCTTACATGTGTCCAATGTCAAATCAGAGATAAAAGCATGAGCCAAATAATATAAACCAGCAATTATATAAGATAGATAACAAATCATTTTCTATTCTTGTCTCTCTTTTTATTTTTATTTTTATTATAAAAGGCAATTTAAAAAAAAATTGGAAAGGAGATTTACACACATCTCCATAAATCCACCAAAAATATCACGAGATTAAACTAGAAAGAATTCATATACTTTTATGTCTAAAGATTGATTACAGCAGCACTATAGAATACAAATAAGAAACTTTTTTTTAACCAGTCACCAAACAGGAAATAATGTTTGAAATCAAAAGTAGCTCTACTTGATCTGATTACTGTAAAGT
Source organism: Rhea pennata (assembly GCF_028389875.1). Lineage (NCBI taxonomy): Eukaryota > Metazoa > Chordata > Aves > Rheiformes > Rheidae > Rhea > Rhea pennata. Next base: position 137,017,176 of record NC_084664.1, read on the forward strand.
TCAAGGAATTCAGAGCAGACTATCAAAAAATATCTTCCAGATCCTGTGACTTTATTAATACATGACACTGTCTGTATAGGCATTTATTGGCGTGAACTCCCAGTAACATGAAATGCAAGTTTCAGCCATAAATAAGCATGAATAAATATGTTCTACAACACATATGCCTTTAACAATTTTTTCACGTATTTTAGTTTGAGGGAAAAAAAAATACAAACTTCAGCCAACATTTCGGTGAAAGTTGACTTCCTGATGAATGACTTGCTCTTTGTAATTAATTAATTTTTTCAGATAGGGTATCTTGAAAAATACACTAAAAGCAATATATATGCAAGCAATTCACGTGGCAGGTATATGTGGTTTTTAAGTCTGTTTCTAGATGTTAAGTCAGTTTGTTTGATCAGGTCACAAGGAAAAATTACCATATATAAGTTAAGAAGATATCAGAAGTATAGTTGGTATGTTTCCATCTGTAGCAGTCATGGAAATACACGTCTTATAATTTCCATTAACATTCTTTCCAAGAAGGCAGAAGGAATACAACGTAAAAATCACCTCTACAGCACAAGTTCAAAAAAAAAAAAAAAAAAAAAAAAAGGGCCCTTTTGAGGGCTGGCAGTTTATTTTTTTAACAAATCTCAGACTAAGAAAGTTCTTAGCAACTGCTTTTATAGACAAATCTTATGCACAAACAGATATATAATATTTTCTTATTTTGCCCAAACATTTGCATGTTTAAGTGTAAATTTTGTCACATCCAAATAAAACCAGATTTATGAATACATCTATTTATTTTTACTTTATGTATGTCAACCCACATGCATCTATAAAAAAATCTGTGTTTATTAAGTCATGTATGGACTGTGTATATCACACCGTTATATAACGGTTTATCTCAGGGGCCAATGCCAGATGCTGGGCTCCTAAAAAACATAATGAATTTTGGTGAAATTGAGGGGACAGCATGTAAACAAATTTCTAGGTTTAAATGATGCTGCTGCATTGTATAGTTAATCCACGTACAAACTGACCCTTGGGACCAATTCTGTCTTATTCATGCTAACTTGTCTTTTACTTTATAAGTGTTCAAATACATTCGTATCATGTCCGGGCCTATAAACTGAGAACTTTAACATAACTAACTAAAGAATAAGGCATTTTTCAATATCAACCAGACCAGTTCACATGGTTAGTAGTAAAAATAAGTATTTCTTGGTTGCCAGATTCATGTAAACCAAAATGTTCATGCTTGGATTTTGTGGCTATTTTTAATTATCACTCAAACTTATCCTGCGTTAAAGAAAGCAGTAAAACCAAAAGCTCATTATTAGAAAATATAAATGGATTAAATTATCTATCCTTGATGACTCTCTCTAATTATTTGCACATAGATACCAAATTTGAATAAAAATAAGTTGTCAGAATCTTACAATGAACTGCATGAAATTAAACGTTCTTGACCAAAGCAAACACACAAACTTTCCAGACTCATCTTTGTCTAATTTGTCTACTTATGTTTTTCAAACAGCCTTTCAAACTGCTATCAGTAAATCAAGTCAGATAATGTATATCTTTTTTGGTTCAAAAATGTAAATGTAGATTTTTCAAAGTTTCCTAACCTCCCTACTTAGGGAACAAGATACGTGATGTCTATTCAATTTTATGCCTGATTTAAAAATATAGAAACATAAAACCAAAAATAAATACTTTTTAAAAATAACTAAGTTTATTTTCATTTTTTTCTGATAGTTTTTTTCAGCCAGTTATTATTAATTATGTTAATATATTACCTTAAATAGTTTGCATACATCTTAATCAGTTACTTTAGCACTGAAATTTACTTTAAAAAATGGTTGATTTCATTTAGTTTTACTACACCCATTACTTACAACTATCATGTTACTAAGCAGCTATGGCACACATGCTATATAGCTGCTCATATGTTACTGCTGTTTATTTCAGCTGTAACAGGATCAAGGTCCCTTCCCTGCTCTGCTGAAAAATGTATTTCAGTTAACTTGATTGAGTCTGACATTGACAACAAAACAATGCAACAGTGACACAATGCAAATCCAAATGATGCCTGTCACTGAGGATCCTCTGTCACCGTGATCTGACAGTCAACAGCCCTGTGATATGATTAAATTCTTAAAATAAATAGTAAAATTTCAAATTCAGACGATTTAAGAGTTTAGCTGAATAGTTAATTCCAGAAAGACAGTCTTAATGTTTGTCTTCAATTCTCATTTCAACAATTCTTCTCCTCTTAACACTTTGCAAAAGAATTTGATGTAATCCATGGAGAGGTGAATCTCCAATGCTTCAGATTAGCAAGATACATGATAAGCAGTTAAAAATTTCCAAATTCGCTAGATAAAAGACTTAATTTCTGATCTTAAATGACGTACTAACGGCAAATTAAGTCTCCATTATTTCACCCTAGACTTTGCATGAAGCCGTGAGAAAAGTATTTCCTTCATAAAACAATACTTGTGTTTCACACAACACAGCAGATTGGAGGTGCTGGGGGTGGGAGGGTTTAGTGTTTATCAGTTTTACTTATTCAGGGGGTGCTAACTCTATTTTAAAAGAACTTATTCATACAACCATTAAAACTTTTTTTTTCCCCTCAAATAAAACAGATAAGCAAGAGGCAGTAGAAAGCAGTACAATTAGCATCAGCAACGAAGGAGTAAATGCAGCAGAAACCTGTATAGCTTGGTGAGCCGAACAGTTCACTTCAAAAAATCGCCATATATAATTTGATACAAATAACAATATCTGCTGAGGAGAGGCTGACGAGTGAGCTGCTTGTGCCTTCATGGAGAAAATTACTTCTGATTGAGGCCACTTGGCAGCATGGCGTGGGGAAATCTGAATTGTAGCTCTTCAATTTCTACTAGATTTAGAGATCCTCAAGCACATATTTTTTAGCACTATCAATATATTGAATGTTTAAAAAAGAAATCTAATAGTCATATATTAAAATGTAAATATAGACATACAGCTTGCTAAGTGGCAATCTTCACACAATGAGAAACAGAAGCTACCTCAACATCTAGGATAGGCGATGTTTAGCAAAAACATAAATAAACCACCATAAGCATTTTAGTAATGTAGAAAAATACGAGAATGAAGCAAAAAAAGAGTGCTTAAATTCCTTTAGCATAAAAACTTTTTTCTACAATAAACACTCCTCTGAAGACAAATTTGAGCATCAGACCCCATGAGCTTGCTAGTCCTTCTACAGCAGTGCATGTCTCCAGTTTTATGGTACTATAACCTTAATGAAATAATTGAAATTCAGTAACATTGAACTAGGGAAGTTCTGTAATCATATCTTGTACTCAAATTCATCAGACTTCTCCCTAAAGGAAACCACTTAAATGCATGCTCAAATTAAGCACATGCTTATGCACTTTCTTGTCCAGTGCTTTGTGCTTAAAATGCTACTGTGGGATACAAGTTCATTGAAATAATTATCTCATGAAGTGGTTAGCTTCCCACCTACCTACCAGTATTCTCCTACATTCCCAGAGCAGCAACATAAATCAGTCCTCTTAACAATTAAGAATGCTTCAGAAAGCCTACAATCCTTGACAGTAAATGGCTGGGGAGAGGTTAATGAATATAATTAGGAGTAATAGCATTAAATAATAACAACTCTGGTAAACCAGAGACGCCTGAAATTCACTGGATCAACACAATTGTACGTTCTGTGTGATCCATCCAGTACTTTCTAGGAAAACACGCTGCCACATACCTGCTGTCCTTAGCTTACATTAGAACATTGGTATGAGATGTATGATTACGAGAGACAGTAGAGCTTTGGAAAAAATCAATTCATTTGTCTCTTCTTTCCACAAAATATTTTCTTCTAAATGCAAACAATGACATAAGAAAACCAACAGGCAAATACTTTATTTGGATTCACACACTTAGGCATTCTTTTTTTTTAATATAAATTCAGTCAGGAACATTGAGATTATAAAAAAATGTTCAATTTATTTCATTTTAAAAAATGGGGAAAAGGGCGGTAGTTCAGAGCTCTCTTTTTCCTTCTTAGCTACTTCTTCAGTCTTTTAGTTAACCCAAAGACACGGTTATTTCCAAACACTATAATTTAACAACTACCTGGAGACAAGTTTAACAATGATCTGAACAATTCCAGCAGGAGCAGAGACAACCCAGCTTCTCCTTCTTTGGGGAGGGGAAAAAAAAAAAAAAAAAAAAAAAAAAAAAAAAAAACTTACAGCACACTACCAGAAAAATACCAGGAAGATCTCTCTCTAGGAAACTGGCTTCTGCTTGTTTTGCAAAACTTTTTAAAGTGCATAGACTCAGTTTCAGTTTAACTAAACTTAAATTTTCAGTTTATATCTAACCAATAGGCCTTACAGATACTATTTGGTCACTGAGACTTTCAATATTCTTCTCAGAAGGAGAATCTAGAATTACAGGTATATAGATGACTCATAAAAATGGAAGTACACAACAGGTTTCCAGGTAACTTAATAAATGATTAAAAATAAATAAATAAATAAATAAAAACCTTTTCCTACAGAACTAGTTGCTCTCTGCAACAGTAACAGGACCCCAAGGCTGTCAAAATATTATTGAGCTCTCTTTGTTTTTGCAATATTGTAAAAAAAAAGTGCATCTCCGCTCCTCTGAGAAGTGTAAATATTTTCATTATCTAATTCCACCAGAATGGTAAGGAAGGGCCAAGACAGGTAGCTAAATACAGTTCTTCTGTTTGGCATTATACAGCAATGCCTAATCCCAACAAACTGACTGCTGCATGAATACCTTAAAATCACGAGTGTGCTGTCAGCAGTATAGGACTGGAGCTCTAACTGGCATATCAGTTTAGCAAAACCTAAATACACTTTTTAAGGTCAATACTTGTCAAATAAACCACTCTCACTTTTAAAGAAATGATTCCCTCTTCAGTATATTGAGTTTTCTATTTAATTGAACTAAGTTATTTTTGTAACTGCTGTTTCATTTTTATAGTGATATTCAAGAGGCTCAGTACTACATGTGTGCATTAAACTTCTCTAGTGTGCTAATGGCTGAACTTCAGAAGTTTCATTCAGATTGAAAGATTGTGCCAGTTTGTGAGATATTCCTTACATTTTAATTGGGGAATCCTACCAGAATGAACCATTTATCACTTTCAGACTAGTGGAAACTTTATGACCATGATTTAAAGACCAACTTAATAGAAAAAGGAATGGAAAAGAGCTGCTCTTTGGACACTATAAATCCACACCAACCTGACGTAATTGAACTTAGCAGCAAGAATAAGCTGTATTTCTGTAGCCAAAAAAGGAGTTATTTTTAAATGTGCAAGTTCTTCCTGCAGTCACTCACTTTTAACATGAGTTGCATCAGGGGATCTGGGAGGAAGGAAACATTTTTATTAATTTTCCCCTTATCTGTAAGAAGAATGCTGATTTTTTTTTTTTTCATTTGCGTTCCTTGCCTGCAGGTAGTAGACCAAGAAAATCATATAGCAGAAATTTTTCCTTTTGATTAATTTCTTTCCATGTGTTATGTTATTTCTTATATATAATTGATTTCAGGTTTTGCTCGTAGCTGTACATCTTTTTTATATCTGTACCTATTGCCTTCCTTCAATCAAGAAAGTTGAAGGAAATTACCTGAATTTTGTTAAGTTTATTAAAAAAAAGAGCTCTGTGAATATTTAAATTGAGTTTTGAAATGCTAATACAAGATAGATATTAGAGAATTTTAATAGTAGATTCAATTTGACCCACAGACTATTGTAGAAAGGGTCAAATTTTATTCAAATTATTTCTTTACAGCAAAAAATACGAACCCTTTGATTTTATAAAAATAGATTAATATTCTTCACTGATAGGTCTTTTGGCACCTTGGTGCATGGCAGCATTAACCGTACTTTTATATAAACTTTTCAAAGACCTTTAAATGTTCCAGTTATTTGGAGTTTTCCTTTCATTTTTGCTTCCATCTTCTTTTCTCTTAGCATTATCCAAGAGCCCACAATGAAACTGGCAACTGCCAGTTACACATATATGTATATTTATATAATTATTTCCCTCTTAGAGCCAAGTCCAGACTATTTCTAACCAATAAAAATGAAGTGCAGAAAAAGTGACCATTCAAAGCATACTTAGGGACACAATAGTTTCCAAAAAAAAAAAAAAAAAAAAGTGAGTGTAGTATTAAAATCAAAGTTTCATTTGCAAGGAGAACAATGATGCGCAAGAAAAACAAGCTCTAAAGACCTTTGCAGTCAAATCTCAAAGCTCAGTTTTCAAGTAGGGGCTCATGCAGAAATAAGAGTTAGAACTCCTGTCCCCTCAGTGCAGTTCTTTTAGTGTTGAGGTTCTGTTTTGCAAGGTACACGTTGCCTGGCCCAAACAAATCAGAAAGGACATGCAGATGAACCTCCATTTTACCTGAACATAAGCAGAGAGAGAACAGGGAAAGATGTCAAGAGGTGTGTGGTACTGTTATTACATAATATGTACTGGCAGAGGTAATCATAAATGATTATACTTATTTATCAAATGAAGAGCGTCATGTTTGGTCAAAAACTGAAATTGTTTTGAAATATAAATATTAAGAAAGACTTATAAAATCTTCCCCCCCCCTAAAACCTTTCCACCTGATGTCAGTAAAAGTGTTGTCCATTAAGGATCTTTCCATACATCTACCTAAAATGCCTTAAGGAATAAGCTTTTTTAAGATACAATGTGGACAGTAGCAGCATAGCAGATTTAATAGCTGCAGGTTTGTCCTGGGGGAATAACTAATGCCAAAAATAAAGATCAGAGGAATTTTTAAAGCCGACTTCCTTGGCAATATGTTGTCAAGAAGACTGCAAAATTGATAGCTGTAAAGGGTATGAATACAGCAAAAACTTAATGGATCCCATGCAACTGTATTAAAATAAATCCTGGGAAAAAAAAAAAAAAAAAAAAAAAAAGAATGAAAAAGAAGGTAATACGGATCTTCTAGAATTACAGACAGTGTTTTGTCTTTGGACAAAAAGTAACAGTAGAAATTTCATCTTGGGAAGCATTTTTTTTTGTAGTACTAATTATGATCTATTCGCATAATTTGAAAAAAATATATAGTATCTCCTCTTGCTCTAGGGTAAACTGGGTAATTGAAATATAGAAAGTGATTTGAAGCAGAAAAGAAAGAAAAGCAAGTTTATCATGAGTACAGTACTGTACAGTTACTAATCCTGGTTCATCAGTTATTTTTCTTCCTGAATACACAATTAAAATAAGCAAGTTGGCTTTAAAAGATTCTCAGTGGCTAGATAGGCAGGAGAACTCTATGAACTCTCTAAGCAAGTTAGGGGCGAAGTCCTACAAATTTTCAGTTCGTCTTTAGCAGACTACAGGCCTTTGTATGTCTGGGAAAGCCCAATTTTTCTCTCAACAATTCCTCACCCGTATTAGACACATAGCCCGCTCTGGTTCTTCTGCAGGTCTCACCAGATACTCTTGCCAGATTTAACATAAAAATTTGAGAAAATAGGTAATTAATAGTTTGCTGCAATTAAACGTGTACTTGCACTTATTCCCTTTCCCATCTTCTTTTTTAACCCATGCCATAAAAATAAGACAAATTTATAAGGCCTATCTGGACAGCTAAAAAGTTACGTTTTTTTTTATCATGTATTATGTTTTATCATTTGAGCTATCCCAGAAGTGAAAGCACAGTGAAGGCAAGGCATCAGAGTTTTATTGTAAAGCAAATTCGAAAAAGTCAAAGGACATTAGAAATTAGGTTTATCAAATTTTCAGAGAGATCTTACCAAACCTGAAGATGTGGAGTCAGAAAAGGATTTACTTTCTGTACTAGCTGTCCTAATTCTACCCACAATCATGTAACAGCTTCAGAGTGGAAGCTCCACAACAGGTACTGTTGTGCATATTTCTGGTTGTATGAGAGGAGGAAGAAAACAACTGATATGACAGAATAAGTATCCTGCATCAATGTCCCCCTAAAATCACAGTAACAACACAGACATCAACTGTGTGTCACTGTTCCTGAAGTAACTGTTAACAAAGCAAACAGTAGGTTGAGCATAAAGCTCTCAAGGTGAATCTGCGGTACCTGTAGTAGTAGTAGTTCATCAGTAGTTTTCTTAAATGTAACACAGAGTTAACAGGGAAATATTCCATGTTTACTTACATGGAAGTATTCTCCTGAAGCTGTTTTCCCTGGATTATGATATACTTTATAGTTTTTAAACCTATCACTTCTTTCCACAAGATTCATATCAGTTAACTTCTACAAACCAAATTTTGAAACTACTGGCAAACTAACATGGTATAAGGCTAACATTGATGCAAATAATACCTGATTTAAAGGAACTGCTTCAGTTAGACAACTAAGTATAAGTTTACATAATTTTAAATTTACAGGCTTAGAAAAAAAAAGAAAGAAAATACCTAGAAAGTACCAATACAGAAAAAAGTTTCATTGTGCAAGAAGACGGTTTCTTAATTCTGTTCTTTTTATTAACATTAATATATGTACATATATACATATATATATAAAACCTGAAATTTGAATATTTGATATTTCATTAATCTGTGAAAACTTTCATTGATATTTATATTATCAAATATTTGTAACCTTTTTAACACACGCTCATATCGTTTTCTACAGGTAAGGTATTCTGAATTTTGATAATTCACCTCCCTAATAAAGGCAACCCTCCCTCCTCTTGCATTTTCCAGCCAATGGTAAAGCATGTGAAAATGTACTTACTTCCCAATTCTAGGAAAATACTTAGAATCCCTTTTCATTATGGCTTACACATGGATTTCAAACACAATATCCAAGCAGGTATCTTACAAGTGCTCGAGTCACTATTAGAGGATGATGCTTTTCGGAATGATGAAGGATGCAAAAGTTCACTCCATACCTCTGGCTTCAGCAGAGGCTTGCGACCTATATTTCACATAACTTCTCAGGCAATCATATCAGAAGTGAGTGACAGATACTAGTATTTGCTAATCACTGCTCTCATTCACCTGCCAGAGGAAAGTATGTGATGCAAGTAGAAGCACTTTGAAGCCACTAATGATGCTGCTGCAGTGTATTTAATGGCCAGCATGTTAGCTACGATGAAAGAGGAACCTCACATCAAGTACATTAAGGGATCAGAGGAATACATACTCATTACTGGCTGCAATTTTACATCTCTGGTTTCAAGACACAATACTACATTTTTCTCATAAAGCAAAGCCATCCTATACTGCCATAAAAATTAAAGGGTCGTTTGTCTTCTGTTTATTTCATATTTTCTATTTGTGTATGTCACTGCAGACTATTCATGCTCTACTTTTGTTTATGGTTGTTTTTCCTCAAACTTCTCTAACTGGTCTCTCATCTCTGTATGTCATCATGCAATTAAATCAAAAAAAGCAGACAAAAGGAATCTGAACATTTTAGGTTAAGAAAACATCAGTGAATCTTGACTTCTCTCACAAGTTACTATTTCTCTTCATATTATTATTGTTTTTTCCCCGTCTTTTCTCTGAACATAAAACAAGAGAATACAGTAGAAAAATGAGCCTCAGAAAGACAACTCTCTAATAAAGTGATCAAAGCTATAGAGCTTGTGTGTACAATTCAGAGCTAATTTGAATTAGATGTCAATAAAAGTAAGCATATCTGAAATGATCAATAACTCAGTGACAGAGTTAAAGGAAAAACTTGAAACCTAACAGGTGATGTAACAGACACATGGAAAAAATACTATGTTTAAAATAACTGATAGTCCTAAAGCAACAGCAAGGGAAAGCTCAGATGTTAGAAATAAGCTAAAGTACAAAGTTCTTCATTTAACAGATCCATGCTGAAATGAATGGCAATGTAGCTTAGTGAGAATCTTTTAATTTGGCTAGGATAATAAAAATAGAACTTAACAGTAAGTAAGAGCTAGAGAATCATGTAATTAATTATTTACATCTTTGGAACTTTAAATTTAAAACAACTACTAAGGATTCATTCACTATTTTTAAATCTATAACAGAATTTATCAATATGCAGAACAAAACTGGAGAGTTTCAAATTAGAGCCAAGTCTTTAGATCAGAGTGTAACAGAAAAGAACAGTGCATATTTTTAATCAAAATCAAATAACATGAAAAAAAATCAGGAATAAAATGCATATTTTTCTGCAAAATGACCACACAAAATCTTTGACAGTGTCCCTTCTCCAATGTAAATCAACCCCTGCTAAAGAACATTAATACATATTTTTCTTTCTGCGTCTAATCAGTTCTCAGTTTGCCCAGAAGATTGTCAGTTATGCATAGCTGACGTACTGTCAATTGCTGTAGCTTACAAGGATGCACCATAACGATAAAATGTGATTTTATTTTTTAAGATCTTCATAGACCAACAGCAGTACAGCATGCTAACCCAAAACAAAATGAATTACTTCTAACATGTTTCGTTAACATGCCTATCTTACAAATTAACATAAAAAAAAAAAAAAAAGATGATTTTTATCACCACATCTCAAGAAGACATAATACAAGCATACTTAGTCTGGATCTCATACACAATAAATTTATTGAAAAACAATTACATTTTTACATCATTTATACCTATATCTCTTTATGCACATAAATATATAAATCCTCAAAATACAAATAAGAAAAGTCAATTACACATTTTAAAATAAATCAGAACTGCATGTTAAAATGTACTTTTTTTTTTTTTTTTTTTTTTTAATAACCCTGTTCACTTTTTTCTACTTTTTGATTCCTCAATGATAGGAATAACAAGGTTGCACAAAATACACTGCAGTTTCCCTAGAGCTGGCGTAACCTGCTGGTTTTCTGAGTTAATCACTAATTAATAATCTGAAAACAAAAAGTCATTATATCATTTCCAGACAATGAGCTTTTAAATGGTGCTTGTTACGGCCTAGCTTTTCCAGTAAGAAATCTTTTTTCCTTTGGAAACCAGATGGCTGGTAAGTGTTATTATGAGGCAATCTAAATCTCAAAGCAATGAGCCTCAAATCAAAACAAGAATTAATTCTGCTCTATTCTTATCATGATTGCTGTTTTGCTGAAACAACTTGAGAAACAATACAACTCCTTCAAATGAGGCCACTGGATGCTTTGGTAATGAGTCTGTAACTCACTGGCACTTCTTTTTTAACAGCAAATAAGAGGTCTGAAAATGTTTTCCATCTTGTGACCAACCAGGAAACCCATACATTGGAAGAAGGCTCAGAGGAAATGGGCTAGGGCAATGTGCTCATGAAGCTCATGGAATAACGCAGGGAGTGACTGACCACAGCAGTTGCAGGGGAAGCTGATTTTATCTCAGTAGAAAGGGGACTGGTGCCTTTTTGTTTTAGATAAAGAGCTATGTCAGTTGAGCACTGACTGACTACATCCCAGTTGAGTGGATCAGCTGGTGGTGTAAACATCTCTCCTGGAGTTCATCAGAAGTGTGCGCATGTCTTCCTGAGCTAGCCAGACCAGCATAGGGGAACTGTATACATGGCTCAGCCCAACATAAGAGTATAAAAATGGAACAACTCACAAAAGAATTTTGAAGAGAACAACGGACTTGAGCTGGTTTCGACCCATATACTACTTGGGGATGCACAGCATCATGATGGAGAGCATATTATAGAGAACAGTAAAGGGAATTACATTTGTATTGTGATTCAACTGTAAACTGCAATTGCTGTTTTCCTAAATGTAACTTAAACTTGCACTGTGATTTCAGTATGCTGCTGTAGCACTCTACTAAATCAGAAACTCATGTAAAATCAAATATCTTCAAATAAGTAAATCTGATATTAAACATTACACCCTTCACACATGAAATATCTAAAAGAATCTGGTCAGAGCACTGGACTCTGACACATCTGGACTTTCAACTGTTTGAATAACTTTTTCTACATGCCAAATTTAATCAAGACAATCTTATTCTAGGCTCAGTCTTATCAGAATTACTTACCTACTTGAAAAGCTTACTGATTTCATTTTTATTACAATATGATTATCAAATTAGCCTTGATTGGTTTATATTTTGGTTTTGCTTTGATCAAAGTTCTTCCATATCAGGGAAGAAATGTAGCCATTTGCTGTTTTCATCTCACTTAAGCAAACACCTGCATCTCCATGGAAATGCCAGTTTCACCTACCACTAAAACTCCACACTTGTCTTAACTGTCCTTTCTTCTCATAGTAATAGTAGCTAGCTAGAGATTTGATCCAGAGAAGCCTTTGAAAGTTTAACTAATACTGTACTTTGCAGTACTAATCGTTACAAAACTTGCAGATTATTCTAAATAAACTGAAGCTACTATGGCTACAAAAAGATAACTACAGGAAACTAAACTGAATATTAATTTCAAAAGGAATTTTGCTTCTAAATGTTTAGAAGTAGCTTAATTGAGAAAACATATCCATGAAGCTGAGTATTTTGGAAAGGTCTGATATAGCAAGTATCAAAAATTATTCATTTTCAAATATTTATCTTAGTTATTTTGTGGGTTTTTTTGTTTTATATTATTCCACGACATATTCACTACCATTAAAATTTTAATATTGAATCTTATCTTTTTTTAAATTCTTACATGTGGCACTTAATATTCTTGCATCATTATGCTCCCTAGTTTTAATAATACATTGCAAATAAAATATTTCTAGATACTATCAGATTGTGTCATCTTATAATACCAATAATAGCAATGAAAATTATGGACTACTGCTACTGGAGTATCATGAAATAATGTCAAAATAAGACTAGAAAAATAGACTAACCTACAACGTAAATTGAAATCATTTTCCCACTAAACTTCTCAAATCTAATTCACTTCAATGAAAAAAAAAATTGCCAGAATGTTTTTCAGTAAATAATCGGCCATATATATTAACATTTCTTGCCATATCTACTAATAATAGCATGAGATGTTAAACATTTTCAGTCTCACAAGGAGCCAAATATAGAACAGATTACTTTGCAGTATTCTAGCACTTCTGATCTTAGCATCAGATGGAGCTAAAGGTGAAAAAGTAAAATGTTCTTCACTTTCTCCAGAACTACCAAATCATTAATGAATCTTCTAGTGAGATTTTGATTACATACAAGCCATTTCTAGCACTGAGGCAACAGTTTCAGGAGATCTATGAATGCAATTAACACTGCCTGTGTTTGGGCCACAGAAGGTTTGACTCCACATCACACAGGTTCCTTACTCCATCTTTCCTTAAGTTTTACATCATCAGAGCGTCTCCTCTGTCTGCTGATCTGCTTTTAATGTGTGAATCTTTCACTAATACCATCATCTTTTCTTCGTACATACACAACCACATCTGTAGAAAGGCAACCTCAATTTATATACATGCTGCAACTTAAATTTACCACAAACTCAATTTGTTATAAACCTGGCTCCTGCATACAGCATGACTAGTGAAGCATAAGCTTAAACTTATTTGTGTAATAAATGAAGTCACAGTTTTTATAGTATAACATACACAATACTCCTTTAATTTAAACATTTAGTATAATATTTAGTGATTCAATATTTTCAGTAAACAGGATCCACTGTAACATTTTGTTTAATGTCACGTGTTGTTCATAAAAGAATAGCACTTTGAATATTGTACCACTGAATTCAGCACAAGGGAAGCTAATTACAGGTCAGTATATAGGTCAGTATTGAACTGGGAAAACAGAACCGATCCTCTGATACTGTTTCTCATGCTTTACCTTTATCAGTTTTAAACATCAAGGCACTGCTTTTGTACAACTTTCTTAAAACAATTATTCTATAACATAATTAATAGAAGAAACTATGACTTTTTGCCTAATATTCAATTTCCTTTTGAGTGTCAGTCCATTCCTGCTCATTACAACTCCTCTAAGTGTCAGTTTTTTTAAAGATGTTTCTGCCTTTACATACTAACAGCCTTTTGTCATGACCCTTTAAATCGTCATGATTCTTTAAAATATCACTTCACTGAAAGGCAAGTGTCCTTAGAATTTAATCTTTTTTGAACACCACAGTCTAAGAATTACTCAAATATCTCACTATCTGATCCTTTGAGGACCCCTTTTTTTTTCTCCCTTAAGTCTTCTAGTACTAAGTTGTGTAGAACTCAATACAGTACAATGCTGTATGTAGTTTCTGCTGATCAAAAAGGCTGAAGACAGCAAACACTACTTGCAACTGCTACACTACAGAGACCTCTGGAAAATGAAGGGGAACTCATGACACCGTAGTAGCATAAGTATCCAATACTAAACTAGGAGGTGAATTGGATGTTTTACTTTACAAACACAACAGACAACCAATTTGAGTATGTTGTATTACTAAATATTGTCAATTTAAAGATTGCCTTTAAAAGGAGAGTAGGGGTTTTAAAATAAAATTATAAGAAATAATAATTATTAATATTATAATAATAGTGGTCAGTCATTGCTAATAATATAGAAAGAAACATTAAAAATGGCTTGCAGCACTGCTTGTCACAGGCAGTAAAACATTGTCATGCCATACAATAATAGAAATTCTTATGGAAATAATTAGATTTCCAGGATGGTTACTTTTAAAGAAGTGACATTGCTACTAAAAATATGAGTGTAAAGTCCTATAGTCTGCAATGATATGAAGTGTCACCATGCATTATAGTATTTTCTTACTCCTGCAGTTGAATATTAAGGGGGACAGACACTGTGGTTTCTCTCTTTAATGAATGGCGAAGATCCAAAAATGTACAAAGTTAAGAAAGCTATAACATGGAATGCTTTCAGAAGTCAGAAGCAGAAAGCCATTTTTACTAGTTATTAACTTTCTCCAACATTCTACTTCCCTCCTCCCATCCTCCTGTTATTTTTGCCTCTTAGTTGCCATCAAATATAACTGTTCATTATATTTTAACAGTGGATTCACATATCAAGAGTAACAATAGATGATTATCTGAATATTATTGGTGAATGACATTATAATATTTAACTGCTAGTTGTTTAGCACAATGATGTTGGATTTTTTTTTTCTTTTTATGTACCGTTTTGAGTATTTGCCTGATGTCCCAGCAAAAGAAACACTCAGAATAGGACTTTTTCTCATCATCAATATCCAGGCTTGAAGTGGCCTTAAAGGGTTATTTTATTGCCAGTTAACATCTTCAGACGTCCTTCCAGTTTTCTCTGGCATGTTATATCAAATTTCTGGCATGCAATATCAAATTTCAGGAAGTAGCATGCAACACAACTCAAAATATTTTTGCCTTCATGAAAAGAGGTAATACCAGATGAAGGAATATGTTTAGGATTTTAACTTAGAAAAGAAAGTACCAGAGCAGTTATGAATATAAATTTGAATCAGTCTTCAACAAATAAATAAGCACACTTTCTTCCCTGTCATCAGGTTCTCTCATGATGCTCTCTTACTCATGTACACATGCGCTTTTCAGGATTCCAGCACAACACCCATAAGCTTTTAGGGCTAGAACAAAACATTTTTCAAATTATACACTTTACGGGGCACAGGCTTCCACCACAACAAACATAAAGATACCACATCTGGTATAAGTCCCAGAGACAAAAACAGGCTAAGGGCGGAGAACAGATCACTAGTCATTGCCAGAAAGAAGGTATTTTGGTCTAGACAGGTACAGCTATTTTATTCCCATACACATGCAAGAGCCTTTGCAGCACCAAGAAAATATCCTTTATTAGAATCAAATATAGAGTAGACCAAAATCACCCTGGAGCATGACTGGGCACTGCACGGAGCTAAGTTGTGCTGTGTTGGTAGATTCTGACTGAGATCCAAAATTCGCTCAACAGAAACATTATATAAAAAGCAATGGGAAATTACCATCTAGAAAGTATCCAAGTAATTCATCATCTCACTATACAGAAATAGTAGCAGAGTCAAAATCTATGGACTAGAATCAAAATCTGATTATTTTATAATTAATTCAGTAGTACTTCTCAAGCAAGCCAATATTCCTTAGACTACAATCACTTTCTTGGTTATCAGTAATACTGGTGAAGTTTGATGCTATATTCTTTAACAAATTTATCTTCCAAATTTGTTGTTGCTGTTGGCTATCGCTGCTCTGCTCATTATTGGTGTACTCTGCCACTCTGGAAGAGTCAAAACTCTGAAAATTATTCTTTTCAGAATCATAAATATCTTATTCTTGATGGACACAAATGCATTTGTAACACCAACAAGTTGTCATGAGTAACTTTATTAAACTAGCTATCAGAATATAAAAGGAAATTAATAATGCTTTTTTTAAAAAAAAGAAAGAAAAGGACAATCGGGATCATTTTGAGAAAAATTCATCAGATCAGTTTCATTTTAAAATGCTAGTATCTACGGAAACAAATGCAGAGTAGAAATTGCAACATAAGAAATACTTAAAAACATCTTCTTCCAACTAAAGGGCAAAAAGAAGGACAAAATGTTTCTTAAAAATCTTAGAAACTTTTGTAGCTAGGTACTAACGTAACACTCACTATTCTTACTACTACTTTCTACTCAGTTTAACAGTGACAAATACATTTGGTCATGATGAGCTTGTAGGCAGATGCAGTAAGTGTGACAAACCTTGTGCCACAGCAAAGAGAAAAGGGAAGCATGTCAGGCCTCTGAGGAAAATAAATTGTTGTTGAACACTCTCAGACTTAAGGATCTTGTAGTAGAAATGAACTAGTGAAATGAGAAGTGTGGGATGCTTATTAACAGCAGTAATAAAACTATGTGATAGCAGCTTGCTGGAAGTCTGTGGTGCTTTTCTCTGGCAAAAAACAATTTCCAAGTTTTCTTTTCCTCATTTCCCTTGCTTATTTCTCCACTTTGTACTGACTCTCTAGTAGATCTTATAAAATAAGAACTGAATTAAATGTAAAATACTCGCTATGCCATAAAACAATATTGCTTTATGTTGCACTGACTTTTGTGTTATAGTAATAGTTAGTATTTCTCTGGAGAAGGGCTAAACTGATCTTAAGTACCCTACAGAAGGTTTATATATTTTCAAACTCATAAATCTGCACTATGAATTGTGAATCATTTTATACAGCTCTAGAGATACAGAAATAAACCATAAAGTACAACTATAGTACAAATACCTCCAAATCCATCTCAGATGTGAAAACGGGCACACTATGCACTGTCAACAGTGGAACTCTGGATTTTAGCCAGGTTCTGAGTCAGATGTGGATTCTTTGGGGCTACCTGGTTAAAAAACAAAACAAAAGCACACAGCCGACCACACACCAATTCCACCTCCAGGACAGATACAATCTTTCAATCTATAAACATGCATAAACTTAGTTTTATGTGGTTTACCATATCTGCAGCACTTGGCCACTTTACTACCTAGCACTTTTCCTAATGGAAATGAGTCACCACATCTTTAGCTAGTTTTCTAGCCCTGTCCTTTGCTGCCTATTCTGATTACACCACTGAATGTGCTAATCTTTGGTGGTGTGGAAACTATGATCCAATGAAGAGTGAACTTAATTAAAGATTTCATAGGGCACAACTTTCCAAAATAATGAAACTTATTCAATAAAAATCAGGCTAATGTACACCGAAAAATTTATTTGAAAATTAAACTTTTGTAAAATTTAATTCTGAAAACACTGGCTCCTTATACAAAAAAATAAGAGCTTACTCCTTCCCTGTCCAAGATAATAAAGTCAAAAACCATGTTTTCCT
The DNA here is from genome assembly GCF_028389875.1 of Rhea pennata. Taxonomy (NCBI): domain Eukaryota; kingdom Metazoa; phylum Chordata; class Aves; order Rheiformes; family Rheidae; genus Rhea; species Rhea pennata. Next base: position 137,034,912 of record NC_084664.1, read on the forward strand.
TTGTTAGGCTGCCTTCTTCTGACCTCTGAAACATACCACCTCCTATTGCAATTAAATGGCTTAGAATTTTACAGAAAAGATCCCTGTATCCAGCGTGATTTCTTTGGTCATCAACAGCAAGGAGCCAAGAAAGGGAATTTATGGTGGCTAAGAACAATCCATGACACTGCCACCTAGTTTATCTGGGTCATGAGGAAATGCCAGGAACTCCCTGGGAGGGCATTATACAATTTTGGATAAGTGTTGTGCTATTACTTAAATATCCAGTAAACTCACCTTTTGCTGAAGAAACTACTGGTTGAAATTGCCGGCCTGCTAATCATCCTACCAAACATAGCCTGTCTCCTCAACATCTATATGGGGAAAAGTCTCTAAGTTAGCAGCTTCTTGTAGGCTGTTTCATTCAGTCGTACTACAATACAGGAATTTTAGCCTGAGTGTGATATGACTGAATAGAGGATCGTCTCCTGTGAACAAATGCAAAACACCCATATTTGTCCTGCTGAAGTATATTCATCTTGATAACCTCAAATCCTTCTATTACATAACCAAGGTGCTAGGGCAATCCAGACTGTGGAGGAAGTTGAATTCAGACAGGAAAGAACAAGACTGTAGATCAAAGAATTTGCCTTTGTGGTATCTCCTGTTTCCAAGGAAGACTTTCAGGGCATATTGTTTGTAGTCTTGAGATAATTTTTTTAGATCCTTCTGTCCTACTGAACGCTCTACTAGAGATTTACAATTGAGTAGAACTGAGCAAAGACTTAGTCCATGAAAGTAAACTTGATCACAAAGATCTATGCATTTCATTCCATTGACTTATTGTAATTAATCAAGTAAGAATTTTCAAATAAACTCAAAAGATCCAGTCAGTATCAAATTCAGGGTGCTGTTCAGCTCTGGTCATTCTGAACACATCTCTCTGCCCTGGCTCCTGAGTAATATAAATATAATAGCCTCCTCTTACAATCAGACTTCCCTGGGACTGGATCTCATGCAGGAACTCCACTCTCGCATAGCTTACGTCATCTACAGGAACAATGAAATAATTATCAAAAAAGAAAAGATTCATAAGCATGGAAGTTAAAACTCCCTCATGACCTGAGATGAAATGTTACAATCCATTCTCACTATATATTGATTTGTAGCTACCACATAACAACATAAAGCTAAAACAATTTTTTGTCATCCCATATGTACATTTTTACACACACTATCATATTCATATAATCAAAAAAAATTTTTTTTTGCTTTCACTTTATTTCGAACTGACTTCGCCTAATCTGATTTGCTACAACATAAATCTTCAATCAAATATGACAGTTTAAAGCAAGGAAGGTCTTCACTTTTTAGAAAAATTATTAACAGAAATAAATACAGGAAAAATGCATACAAAATTCTAGCTCCGAATTTGTAGTACATGAATATCTAAGACGCATTCTGTTACATCTTCATCCAAACTCTGCAGCTTTTAATTCAAGACTAAAGCTTGGATACACAGTATACACATTCACCTAAATTTGAATCTATGATTTGAGCCAAGCTTTTATCCTTCAGGGCTCTATTTCAAAGTATAGGTCTCACTCTGGGTAATTTATGATGCTACTACAGTGGTAACCAGTGATACTAGGATTGCATTTTTAAATAACATTCTTCTTAGTTGCACTAATACACACAAGCACACCTGTGGTAATTCAGACATTTATATCTGTTTCATCACATGGAAACATTAAATAGAATATTTACAATAAACGATATATGTAATTCTGGATGTTAAATGTATGTTCTAGAAGTTATTAATTTGTAATAATAGTGGAGGTGTCTATTTTCTACTTTCAGTCATACAACATTTTTTCAGGACTACAAAAGTATAAAGCAAAGTATAAAGCAAGAAACAGGTGCTCACTGACTTCACCAGCAAATCCTGCAATATCTTTTACTTACTGTTTGCTGCAGTGTGTTTTAGGGCATTAATTCAGGAGCCAGAACACCTAAACTGGATTTCAAAATCATGGAATGATTTGTTGAATGAAATATTTGACCATGATTTACCTTTATACAAATAATTGATGTCCTCTACAATAAGCTGCAGCAAACTGGAAGGAGAAGTACAGCTTGCTGTAGTTTTGAAAGAGCAGCTATTAACTTACTGATCAATCCTACATGATCTTACACACCTGAAGCAGAATTCTCTGTGTAGCTGATCAGCACGACTGATCCAAATCCCATAGGCTTTAATAGTAAGGTCCTGAGAGGCATACTCAGGCAACATTCTTGTGAGCTACTCTTATACAGAACAAGAGCTGTGGCTATACTCTTGGGGTTACAGCAATTCTATCTGTTTACCTTTAAGCACAAGATGAATGTACAATTTGATGACAGGACATTAGAAAGTATCATGAAGACATTACTCCTGAATGTGCTCCAATGAGTACAACATATGCTACTAACACACTAGAAATATGATGCAAGTATAACATAGTGCCCAGAGAAGTCATTTGCTGAAGGCAGAGAAACAAAGCATGTAGTATAAGGTCAAATAGCACAGTTACCTCTGCAGGATAGCAGAAAGTCTATCAATATACAACAATGCCTCACTGATCTGCATTTCAAGAAAGTATCAAATTGCCTATATTACCAAAAAAATAAAATGGTTCAAGCTTCTAGGCTGACCAACTTTTAGACAAGATTGGAAATGTCATGGACCAAGAAGACATCTAACAAAAACTGATAGAGTATGCAGTTGACAGAGGTCAGATACATTCAGTAAAGTCTCTACACTAAAAATTCAGCATGCTGGTCCCCAAGAGAGTGAAGGACAGTTTGGTACCTGATTCAACTCTAACAATGCCTCCATAGAGTTCCTGTATTCCTTACCAGGTAATCCTGCCTTTCTTCAAAAAAGTTCAGTGTAAAAAAAATGAATCACCATCCAGAAGAACTCAGGTCTCCCTAAAGGTGGGGACAGCCTAAAATATGCAACGCAGGTACTGAGAGTAACCTGCTACAGCAGATACCTCATTTTTTAAAACTCTATGACACCTGCACTGAGTAGTCTAAATCTTATCTCCAGTCCTTAAGTTGAGCTATGTACTAAAAATATTTGTACCACACTACAAATGTTGAAAATGATTTAAAAAAAAAAAAAAAAAAGAAAAGAAAAAGAAAAGAAAGAAAGAAAAAAGGGAGGAAGAAAAAGAATGAGGTGCCAATCTGTAGGAAACTTGGCAGGCACAGAACACATTGAAAAGGAGAAGGCTTCAGAGAAGGAACACATCTGGAACGGTATCTGCTTGTAATCTCTCTGTAAACAGTTCTTTTACTAAGATAGGATTTCACTTCAGGAATACCATCTTTACCAACCACATAGCTATATAGCAAATTATGATCAGTTAATGCTTTTAAATACCTTGAGAATGGATTATAAATGCTAGAGAAATGCGAAGAACTATTACTACTTTTCATTCAAAGCTATAAAATATTACATAACAGGAACAGGGTACACTAAAAGTTTAAAATCGCAATGAATTGAAGATAATGGACACTGCCCAACTGTATGCTTATTCAACAGCCTGATCACCTGTACGCAGAGTGTATTTAGAGCTGAATGGCATTTCCTAAGACTTTAAAATACCTACTGAATCACACAGCTGACTCAACCGATAAATACTAATGTTTTTTACAATCAGATCTAATGCTGACTGAAGTAGATGCAAGTATTTACACTAACTTTACTAAGCACTAGCTTGGACCCTAGGTGCCTGGTAGGTTTTGTGTCAGAATAAAAATAAGAAGCCTTACAGGATGTAATAAACACAGAATAATTGATTATAGAATGTTAAACAATGAAAGAAATACTGAACAAACCAGAAACTGTACAAGATCATCTATTTTAGAGAGAAATTTCTAGTAGATCAAGTTGATTCTCAGGAAAGATATCAATCTCACATTTCTGGCTGATTATTCAGCAACGCAGGGATCAGCGGTTTCACTTGCTCTAAATTTTGTTCATTTGGGGTCCACTCAAATAGCAGATACAATCATTTTATCATTATTTCTTTAGTAAAATATAAAAAAAAGTTTGTCAAAATCATTGACCATTAACATTAAAGGTCTTCATTATCTCTTTTAACATGACATAGCAAGCCTTACGGCATCTTAGAGAAAATTCCAGTTTGTTCATGAAACTAAGAAACTGAGCAAATACAATGAGAACTGGACATAGGCTTTCAAGACCGGTTTATAAATGTCATATTGGCCTCTGCTGATGAGAAGGCCAGGAGTCACTGCCTCAGACTGCAAACATTTGTCCCTTGTCTCAACTCAGCTTCACGATTAGGCCCACAGCTGTTTGTTAAGCTCTGAAAGTGAAGAGTCTTAATCTACAATAAAGCTTGACTACAAATGCTGTCAGAGAACACAGTCAGGTACTAGCCCTGTAGGTCATTCCTGTTTGATATGTAAGCCCTGCAACATCAGCCTATGGAAATTTACTGCCTGTCACAAAGTACTAGCTAATCAACTAAGTTACAATTCAGGCAGAAGCTGTAACTGCTCCTCATTTGAACCTCTGGGCCTTTTCATGAAGCTTTACTTTAAGAAAAAGAGCGATCAAAGTTTTAATTTCAAATTCAGAAAAGCAAGTATAGTAGAATTTCAATACAATGTATGATAAATTCAAAGTGGATGTTAATTCTAGACAAAGTCATATAAGACTAGAACCAAACAACAGCTGTTTCAGGAGTTATTTTGAATAAGCTTTCATTTCTTCAGATGCAGATAATCCTGAGTGCAATTAATTGAGATTATAATTAATGGTGCTTAGACCAGATTCTGCCATCAGTTATATCCATGCAAGCTCACAGAAACTGACTTTAATAGTTTCACTATTCACTATTTTTCACTAGATAAAAACTCAGGAAAAAAAATCTGTGTAGTATATATTGTGGTTCATATTATGAATTTCCATTAAATATGAGTAAAACTAGTAATTCTTATTCAGATAATCTGATACTTAACTATTACTCTGTTCTCTATGGATTGCAAGTGACATCACTGGGTAACTAAATATATCATATGCTTTAAGGAAAAGCAGATTTTTAGGTTTAATTTTTTATGTAACTAATTAATCTAGACACCTCAATTATGGGCTGAGCACAAAGGCATAAACAGTGAATAAAAGATGACTATTTCTCTGCAAAATTTAGGATGGAGCACATGATAGAATTATCATGTCTTGCAAGACTTATCACAGATAAGAAGGTGGCAGAACAGTAAAAGCATTTCAAATTACTAAAACATGTCACACAAACTATGTCAAAACTCGTATTTTCTAGTTTTTGATCAATAAAAATATCACTTAGTAGAGCTAATTCTCCTCCTAACAAAAAGACTGTGCATGCAAATGTACTTGACTTTAATTTCCATTTTCTAGACAGTGTTTCCATTCTGTCTGAAAACATAGATTATAGATAAGTATGCATGATACATAGCTCGTAATTTAAAAGATGTATTGAAACTAAAACTGGAAAAATATTTGAATTTCCAGTTTAAAAATATAAGGAGACCATATTTCTCTAGATCTTGTTTAGCTATTAAGATAAAAATCTAGATTTCTGTAATATAAGTTGTATTTTCAACTGAAAACACTACAAAATATATACGCTTTTAATACAAAAAATTAATTAGTGTATTTCCTTTGGATCATCTGGTTTAATCTATCTTTAAAGGTGAGTGCACTAATGATGATGGTTGGTGAGAATCCCAAATACTCATGAGATTCAAGTCACCAAAATCATTTTTCCACAAAAGCTGTCACAATATTATTCTTCATGTAGTAAGTAATCTATACACAACTTCAAGTCTAATCATTGTTTCTGATCCTCCATTTAAAAGATAAATTTAACTCCTTCTTCCATAGATAGTTTACATGCATAACACCCTCCATCATAATGGAACTTCCTAAATGAAACTGATACAGAACAAGCCCAGAATATGTTAAAGAGAATAAAACATGGTTTCTGTACAACAGCAAATCTTCCTAACTGTATACCACAGAGAATGAAAAATTCGGTATCAGAGGCACCTACAAGAGCATGCAGAAACTATTTATTGAGGACTGACCAGATCACTGGAGTTATTACTTGCTCAGCTTAATGAAAGGCATCTTGGCTCAGTTAACAACTGTATTTGATAATGATCCCACTTATCCTTTTATAAAAGCCATGTCATTTCCACCAGCACAGAAAATGCAGTAATCTGCACACTGACAAGCTTCTCATACTTAAATTCACATCTGCTATGCACGGTTACGTTCCAAATATTCTAAAGAGGAAGGTAAATCAGAAGTGAGAAGCTGCAGAGTTGATCTCATGTAAAAGCTTCTACAGTCGGGCTTGATTGTTACCAGAAGAAAAATATGTATGTTCATAACCTGCACAGTAGGTACACATTTACAGTTGTGAATTGACATGGATCTTCAGCTATCAATGAAGACAGAACCTAAATCTAACCTACAACTATTATAGTAAATAAAAGATGGGCAGGAAGGGATCCAAGAGGATTGGATCTATGGTCATTAACATTGCTTAACTGAAATCTTACTCACTTGCTCTGTTTCTAGTTACTCCAGCTAGCTCGCCTTAAGAGAAACCTGCTACAAAGAAGGTATAGAGGGGGTTAGCCCTAAGCATTATGATGGAAATCAAGTCAATGCTTTGGTTTTAGGGCCACGGATAAGTCTCTGGCCTTTATATCATTTACATACAACTGATGAGACTGAAGAATCCTGAAAAGTGGTTTTAAACACATCTTTCAATGTGTCTAGGCAAAAAGTCTTCTTTGCTTGAAGAAGACTTTTTGCCTAGACAAAAGTTCAGGCACAAAAGGCCTAAACTAGAAACAAGTGCCAAAACACGGCATCTACACAGTATGCAGACTGCTACATTGAAAATTATGACCTTTCTGCTTAACCTTTCTTTCTCTTGAAAAACTGTAACACATAAGTCTATTTCCTAAAATTCTGCTTTTGCTCACTCTGAGGACCGTCTGCATCTTGGTGTGGCTTAAGAGCTCAGTGTCTATTTTATATCTAAGAAAAATTATGATTCTCCAGCCAAACATTCCTCCAGCTAAGAAGCTGGATCTGAGTACATGTAGCATGAATCAAATGACAGTACATCATAACTACAGTGCATATAGCCAAATACACAAAGACCATTACCATTGTCCTCAATTATGAAAGGGTATAGCAGGATGAGCACTAAACCCAGAGCAAGATAGAAATGGAATGTGCGATCTCCTAAGCACAAAAGGTTATAACCAACACCCCTCATCTCCCAGACTCTCCTATAAAATAGGATACAGCATGTAATATAGAGGCATCTCTTATATTTCTCTTAACATCTAGTAGTAACACTTTCCTGGAAAGAAAGACCTGTGCATTTGAACCTTTCAGAATGAAGAATGCATTGAACATTAATAGATTCCATGTTTTGAGTAAGTATACCAGTCACTAGCTGCTGTACAATGAGCAGACTCCTCATAAAATAGTGTCATGCTTGTCTATTAATTAATTGCCATTTGGGTGCTTATTTAAGCAAATTCAGTCTGTAAATTCTGCTGTGATATAGATGCATTCTATACTGCATCCTAGAAAACTATCTCATTGTGTTGGTAGTTGTGAATTCCATTTTGATTAGTGTAATTCTCCCCAACCACTGTAGAGAGAACCCTAACTCAGGGCTTTCTACATTTAGGTATATAAAAGCAAAAAGATATGCTGCATGTCTCAGCACCAAAGTTCCTCTGTAGATCTCTATTAACCATTATTGAAAAATCCATCAGTCATTCAGGCATAAGTCACATAAATGCCTCTGAAAAAAAAAATCATGTATTTTCCCTCTACGTACATCTTAAAAACAGGTCTACAGAGCTTCCTGTCAGCCTACTGCTATAACACAACAGTAGCTATTAATACTGAATATTGTATATTATCTAAGTTAAATGACAACAGCACCTTATAGCTTGTTTGACTAGCCTGTCTTTAATGAAAAAAAGCTGTATTCTTCTCTCATAAGACTGAGAATGTGGGATTCATTCTTCTCTGCTGACAAAAAAAGAGGACCATTTTGGTTGCATATGACATTTGTTTACATTTCTTTCTAAATCTAACATAATTATTGGAACAATAAGGCAACTTATAATACTGGTAATATAAGAATTCTTACTACATCTAAATTATAGTGCAAGAAAAGTTCTAAATCTTGACCATTTGTCATTTTTCCTATTTTCCTGCATTTTTAAGGACACGATAAGCTATGCTGATCAAAACAGATCTCTTTTTGGCCATTGGCCAAGGCTTCTAAAGGTCCTATTAGACAGCATCACTCTGAAAAGATATGCTCTTTTTTAGTGCCTATCAAGTTGAAATTTTGATCTGGAACTGGAGATAAACTCTTAGTTTCACTTTCAGTTAACTGTTCTCCAAAAAAGCTATGCATCTTGGGAGATTTGAGGTTTGAATCCATGCTGTGCATGTGTGAGCACACACATGCTTTGCACTTTATGGCTACTACTGTCATATTATGCTTATCTTTTGTTCTTTAGAAGGTGAGTCTAGAAGTAGCACAGTGACTTTGTATGTCCCTTCCTGATGTACTTTAAAGCCTTAATGCCTGGCCTTAAGTACAAACGAGAGCTGCTTTTCATCTGAGTTCTGATGGATACTATTATTTAGGTACCACTCAGTATCAGAGCTTTGTCACTGCATAGGATGGCTGCTAAAAGGAATGCACTACAATATCGAGGCCTTTCTTTTCTGCAATATACTTCAGTGCACTTCTTTTTAAAAAAACATATTAACTTCTTTCTAGCATGTATAAGATATGTATATATTCTCTTTCCTTTTAACTTCATTCCATTTTAAAATTCTGAGAACTTCATTTTATATTATATATTTATTTTATTGTGTTTGATTTTATTTTCTTATATGGCGTCTTAAGGTTTGACAGTATTAAAAGGTTCTACTTAAATAAATTCATTTTTGCACTCATATTCAAAAGGAGATCAAGTATACTACTGCCTCGAAATAAGATATTGTGCACTCACTTTTCCTTTAGAATGTATGTGCATACACGTAATATATGCATTACATTTATGTATGTATGTAATGTGGTTTAAACATGTACTCCTTCCAGAGGCCTAAAAGAACTTCTATAATCCTTCTGACATCTACAGATAAGCAACATTCCTTTTCCTACTAAAATAAATACATAAACATTACACTACAAATACCAATAAAATAAAAATGTTTTAGAACATAAAAACATTGGCTTTTTTATCAAATATTCCTAAGTACTCACTTAAAAGCTTGTATCAGTCTTGTGTAGTAGCACATTTTCTCACTTGTGTCCAAATATTACAGATATAAACTGAAAAATTTTTGTCACAAAGTAAAATTGCATTTTAAGAATTAAAATTTTAGCTTCCATATTTGTTAATTTTCAGATAAATATTTAATTTTTATACTATGTAAGAATGTTTATTAACACTTTTTAAAAAAGTTTTATCATAAATAGCAATTTTTAAAACTGTTTGTTTAATCCTGATGAAATCCAAAATGAAGTATTCAGGGAAATCTAAGTACAACCAAGTGAGATGAGGAAAAAAAAGAGGATTTCTGAAGGAAGGTATTTCTTTTTATATTATTATTTTTCACATAGATCTATAACCTAAGGCATCCTATCAAACATATAAATCTTTTCTTATGAAAGAAAGTCTGTACCATTTAGTATCGGTGGTAACATAAAGTTAGCTGCAGGTTAATCTTTACAAAGTTGCACTGGACACAATCTATCATACAGTTTTCTTCAATCAGTATAACTAATTTTTATTATTTTAAGAATTTTCTCTGTATTCTGGTATGATTTGTCACTTCTTTTAATTACTGGGAAAGTTAGCAGACTATGTTTTATTGAAACCACATGTGCTTACAACTAGCAGTGAGCCTTCTTTATGCTAGAATCTAAAATATATTCTCAAGCGTAATCTAAAGAAAGGATTCATATTGCCTAATTTTAAGCATGTAAAAGTTAAATGTCTTATCAGAGCTATCATCCCACCTTTTTTGGAAAACTACATAATGATGGCAGAATTTGGTCTTCAGGAAGTACCCACTACAGCTATTGCTAAGGAAAGCCTAGACAGTTAGTTAAGTACAGATGCTTACACCTTTTAGATGCTTAACACTACATAAGATGACTCACTACCCAAAAATGTGCCAAGTACCTCGGTCATACAAGACAGCTCTTCAATAGTGGGTATCTAACAGACACTTATATAGCAGGAGAGGTTAGACATGCCTGATCTATAATAAGAGAATTGAAGAAGATGACCACAGCACATCTCTCTGTGGGATACATCCCACTCTGTGGCAGCATCCCTTCCTTCTGTTGGGTAAAAACATTGCAATAACTAGAAGAAGTAAAAGGTTTTTTAGTTATATTCTTAACTGCAACTGAACAACATTTGAGAAATAATAGTGACAGGTGAAAATGAACTGCAACTTCCCACATAATTGTTCCATCTTTCCATTGCTTTATGCAGCACCTCCTTAAACTACACGCAGACCTGCTCCACTTCTCTAGCTGGTTCTTTTCTCCTCTTTCTTGTGTCATGCCCTCATTCGTCATACATACATACAATTTTTCTAACTGCTTGCCTGAATTCATAAATATTTCTAAAGCAAAGTAAATCTAAGGTGAAATGGCTGAATCGGACCACAAAAGAGAGAACTAATTTTGTAAAATCTTTTCCATCATCCATCAGCATTCTGGATTCTCACATATTCACTAAATGTCTATTACATGTCAAATCTGGATGTTTAAGATTAATTGTATTTGTTCTAATAAAATAATGATCTTTAAGATACCATAATGTGCTCAGGCAAACAGACTTAAAATTTTTAACCATCTTGTAGCACATAATACCACATACCACATTTCTTCTGAGACACCTTCCACTGCCTCCTGCACCTTGGCTTTATGCTCATAATTTAAACACAAAATTCCCATAAATATTTGTTATGTGTGTCTTGCTCCTTCTTCCTATAAATCATGTATTAAATTGTCCTATTTATTGGCCTAGTTAATTACTGCTTGTCTGAACTCCATTAGCACCCTTTCCTCCCCGGTGCCCTAAGTAGGTAAGTCATGCTTCAAGACAATTTGTGCCATAACTCTAAAATACTATACGAAGCACATTCAATAAAGGATAAAAAGTTATTTTATACATAGTTATTTCCAGCAAGACATTTTACTCATCGATATTTTTCTGAAGGAGTTACTTCAACTGCATAAGAACACACGTGGCCCTCATAATGAAACACAGGACGGATATATCATCACAGCCCTAAAAAGGAGTAAAACTTCTGATATAAAATTGATAATGGGAAGAAAACCACTAGAAATCAAAAATTTGTATTCAACAGTTTCCATTTATGTGAAAGAAGAATTAAAATAATACATTGTTTCTTGAGAATGTAAGTACAAATTATAACATTTTTAAAATAGAAAATCTGCTCAGAAATTCAAGCAATCATGCTATGATTGTAGTGCTAAAACATCACCTTGAAATGACATTCCAATGATATGTAAACGAATTTTTTACATTTTTTAAAGTACAAATTAAGAATATAAAATAGACTACCTCCAATTTTCTGGATTCAAAGCAGTAAAATATTTTACTATTTTGTAGATATTTTTGCAAACTATTATGTTTTCCTCTTCTATCAAAGACAATCATATGCATTTCACTAATGCAGATGAAAACTTCAACCCAAATTCTGTCCTCAGTATTACAAGACCAGAACATGTTTCAAATAATTAAAACTCCTATCTTGTGAGTATGACTGAATCACCTGCAGTGTTAAGCTTCCCTGATATTATCCAGTTATCAAAAAGTAACCAAATGTAGCATGAGTACATTATTACTGCTCTACTGATATAATCCATTTTCTATACAGTCAAACACAGTAAGGCAATGGTACTGCATTTAAGTTTCTAAAGTCAAAGGCAACTAGTATCATGGACTAAGGCTTAACAGTTTTTTATCTAGTTTTATATTGCTAAAGCACACAAATAAAGAGTATAATTTCTTGCACTAATCTGAGCCAAGTCTGTATTTTTCACTCAGGAAAAATTCTGAATATATTTAATATCTACAAAATGTTTACTTATATAAATCTACTCACATAACTAAAGAGGCTCTAAAGCACTATAAGGCCTTAATTTTACTATAGTTTTGTATCTCATACAAAACTCTTATTTAAGAATACTGTTCTGCATTTTGCAGTTTTAGTGTAAGCAGTCAGTCACCAGTATTTTTGCTACACTAATTACATATCACGACCGATTACTTTAAAGAAAACAGAGCAAATTTCTTGAATATCACAAAGCGAGTTCATTCTACAACTGTCTAGCAGCATAATGTTATTAGCATCTTATGCTTCCATCAGCAGACAGCACTCCCAAAAGAGGCTGCCACACTCTCCTGCTTGCTCTTATAGTCATGCTACCTTCCTTCTTGGACTAGCACAAGTATTTGTATGGCTCTCAGATTAACTAAATTAAAAAAAAATGAATAAAGCTGAACCAAGGGAGAAAAAAAAATAGATGGTTTTCACTTGAATCAGTTCCTTCACCTAGATCACCCTAGGGACACAGAAACATTTGTGCTGTATGTGAACGGCTATACTAATTGACAGCCAAAATAAAGAGGTCATTACTGTCTTTTTCAGTAGCTTGCCAGTTTAAAGTAACCCTTAAAGTGGGGTGTAAAATTGACAGAATGGCTAACTTTCTAAAATTATTTATTTTCCTTCCCATAGAGGAGCCTAAATAATTAGCTTATCTTGAAAGCCAAACAACTAGATAGCTTAGCTTACACTGAGTAACCATAAATCATCTGTTTATTTAACTCTGTATGAAATGACTCTTTCGTGAACAAGCATATGTTCAAATATATTTCCAAATGCAGTCCTCTAAACTTCTTTTTTTGTTTAAGCCTTTACTCATGAGAGTATGCTCACTTTCCCATGTGTACTTTAATGAAAGTAAAGCCAAACATGCTTAGCCATTTCTTATAAAATTCATAGAAACAGATTCAAATTTCAATAATAAATTATTTCCTCATTTTTGTCAGCCTCTTAATAATGCCACAAAGAATTTCATAGAGGTGAATCATATACTGTAATGGTAAAAAATTGTGAAAACTGAAGGAAAGCGTAGCTGAAGTCATTTGGATAGCTTAATTATATGATTTCTAAAGATGCATTTGTGGCCAAAACTGTACAAGCAGGGTGTTCGGCTAACATTAGGACAAATTAGAAAGGTAACCAAGAGAATTGCTGCAAGCAGAACAATTCTAAGCCTTGGGAAAAGCAAAAAACTGAATTTGACCACGATTGCCAGAAAGTTGGCTCTATGTTCTTTAGAGACAAGGCTACCTGCTCTCGACTTGAACAAAAATTGCTCTCTCATGTATTTATAGTGCTTTAGAGCCTCTTTAGTTATGTGAGTAGATTTATATAAGTAAACATGTAATATTTAGAAAGGTATTGTGATCAAATCCATAAGCACGGAGAAAGCCCTTGTGGATCTGTTTACTAATGTCAGAGTAAATCTGGAACTTGAGATGTCTAGAAAGCTTTAATTCAACAATTGCTATTCATATCATTTCAGCATATTTGGATACTGTAATTCTAGTATGCACTTCTGGAAACAAAATGTATGTAAAATATCTCATTACAGTGCACATTTCAATGTTTAGACATTCATACATACACTGCACTTTTTTTACTCAATGTGAGATCAGCAAGAGAATTTTAAATTTTCTACTCTTCATCCATTCTAAAGGCACACAGACAACTTTACTAACACGCAAATTTCATAGCAAAGATGCTTGGTTTCATCTTTACATTCACCTCTGGAGTTTTAACAGTATTATGAAAATAACAACAAAAACAAGAGGAAAGTAGTATAGCATCCATAGAGCTGTTCATCTGCTTCACTTTCTTTCACCACAACTGTAAGCAATGGAAGGAGCAAGATTAAAAGCCAAGAGTGTGGATATCATTTTAGAGCTATTCAAATATAGAGAAGCTAAATGATCATACCTCAGCTGTACATGCCTATCACAACTCATGTTTCACTTACCAAATATACTGGGTTTAAAACAGAGCAGACTGCAGTTTTGATAACATCTGCTACAACAAAAAAAAAAAAAAAAAAAAAAAAAAAAAAAAAAGAGTGTGAAGTCTGATGAATGTTTAAACAGAACATTTTTTATGGATCAGCTAAATCTTTTCTGCTTTTTAATTAAAAGTAAAGAAAATGGAACTTAATTATCCTGTAAAGATTAGCTTGTGGGCATCTTCCTGTAAATTACTTCTAATTGAAAGCAAATTGTCAAGTGACATTCAAAGTACTGTCCTTTAAAACACAGCTGTTCTATTGCTGATTTCAGTATATTACAGTGCTTTCTTGTTACAGTAAGGCATGTCTGAGTATTTTAACAATTTGACTGGTTATGTATGGATTCCCATTTAGTGTATCTTAATCATATTGCCTCCTCCAAATAAATACAAAGAAATATTAGCTATCATATTGTATCAAATATCCTAAAGGATTTTTCTTGGACTTACATTTTGAGGCTTGTTAATTAATCACTAATTAGTACACTGGATGGGTAACTGACCACAAGTAGCCTGCTACCTAGCCTGCTAGCTAGATCATTCTTACTGCCAGGACCCAGCTTACTAGCAAAACCATTGTAAATACTTGAAACAAGTTCAAATAGTTTTATGGTATCAACTTCAAACTGAAAGTTTGTTCCATGTCTGACAGTTTACATTCTGTTTCTTTTAATTATTTATAAATGCCTGCAACAATATTTTATATACTTTCATAGTAGTTCATTAATGTTCAAAGAGCAAGATAAAACTATGGAACATTAATATGAATTTATCAAATATATTTGATCGGTTTGATAAACCACTTAAAAGTGGCTTATCATCCCAGTTGGAAGAGCAACCAAAAACCTGTTACTGTCTTTTATTAAATCTTCCTTGAGACTGCAAGATTTCAATTGGATGGATTAGATTTCAGCCTTCTCTTTGCACATGTGCTGATCTCCACGAAGAAGTCATTTTATCCTATAACTATAAACAAAGACAAAAATAAGCAGAGGTGATTTTCACTCTTGTACAAAAATTACTTTAACATTTAGCATTTCTGCTGTCATCCTCCTACCTTTACAAACTTCTCTAAGGAAATGAATGTAGGTTCTTATAACTTTTATATCAAAAGTTAGAATCCTTTTACAGTATTGAGCTAAAATGCATGTCTGCATTTCAAAAGAACAGAAGTTGGACACATTTGTTTTAGACCTGCATGCTCATTTACCTCTCTGAAATGCCTGTACCCCAATGTACATAGCATGAGGAATAAATAAGAAGAATTAGAGATCTGCATGTGGTCTCAGGGCCATGATCTCGCTGCAATTATAGAGACATGGTGGGATAGCTCACATGACTGGAATACTGTCATGGATGGCTACATGCTCTTTGGGAAAGACAGGCCAGGAAGGTGAGGTGTTGGAGCTGCTCTTTATGCAAGAGAGCAACTGGAATGTATCAAGCTCTGCCTATAGGTATGAAAAGAGAGTCAGAGCTTATGGGTAAGGATTAAAGGGCAGGCTAACATGGGTGACATTGTTGTGGATGTTACTACAGGTCACCTGACCGGGAAGAGGAAGTTGATGAGGACTTCTATAAACAGCTGGAAGTAGCCTCACAATCACAGGCCCTGGTTCTCACGAAGGACTTCTACCGCTCTTGATATCTGCTGGAAAGACAACACAGCAAGGCACAAACAGTCCAGGAGACCCCTGCAGAATATTTATTGTAACTTTTTGACAAAGGTGGTGGAGGAGTGAATGAGGAGAGGTGTGCTGCTGGACCCTGTACTAACCAACAGGGGCTGTTGGGGGCAGCCTTGGCTGCAGTGATCATGAGATGGTGGAATTCAGGATCCTGCAGGAAAGAAGTAAGGCAACAAGCAGGATGGCAAACTTGGACAACGAGCAAATTTTGGCCTCTTCAGAGACCTGCTTGGAGGAATTCCATGGGTTAGGGCCCTAGAAGGACCAAAAGAGGGGGGTCCAAAAGAGCTGGTTAATATTCAAGCATCACTTCCTCCAAGCTCAAGAGCAGTGCATCTCTCTGAGTAAGAAGTCAAGCAAAGGGGGCAGGAGACCTGCATGGATGAGCAAGAAGATCCTGGCAAAACTCAAACAGAAGAAGGAAGTACACAGAGCATAGAAAAGGGGACAGGCCACTTGGGAGGAATACAAAAACACTGTCAGAGTATGCAGGGATGCAATGAGGAAGGCTAAGTCCCATCAGGAGTTAAGTCTGGCAAGGGATGCCAAGGACAACAAGAAGGGCTTTTCCAAATACATCAGTAGCATAAGGAAGACTAGGGAAAGTGTGGACTCACTGCTGAATGGAGTGTGTGCCATGGTGACAAAGGTAAAGTTAACGAATGCCTTCTTTGCTTCAGTCTTTTTTTCTAAGGGCAGCCCTCAGGAATCCCAGAGCCTGAAGACAAGAGAGAGAGCCTGGAGAAAGGAAGACTTTCCCTTGGTCGAGGAGGCAAACCTGATACCCACAAATCCATGGGCCCAGATGGGATGCACCCACAAGGGCTGAGGGAGTTGGCAGATATTACTGCTAGGCTGCTTTCCATCATCTTTGAAAGGTCCTGGAGAACAGGAGAAGTGTCTGAAGACTGGAAGAAAGTCAACTCCACTGCAGTCTTCAAAAAGGGCAACAAGGAAGACACAGGAAACTGCAGGCCAGTCAGCCTCACCTCCATCCCTGGAAAGCTGATGGAACAGCTCATTCTGGATGTCATCTCTAATCATGTGGAGGAAAAGAAGGTGGTCAGGGATAGTCAGTAAGGACTCACCAAGGCAAAAATCATGCTTAACCAATCTGAGAGCCTTCTATGATGGAATGACTGACTGGGTAGATGAGGAGAGAGCAATGGATATTGTCTTCTGTGACTTCAGCAAGGTTTTCAACACTGTCCCGCATAACATCCTCACAGGTAAGCTCAGGAAGTGTGGATTAGATGACTGGACAGTGAGGTAGACTGAGAATTGGCTGAAAGGCAGAGCTCAAAGGGTTGTGATCAGTGGTGCAGAGTCTATCTGGAGGCCTGTAGCTAGCAGTGTCCCCCAGGGGTCAATACTGAGTCCAGACTTGTTCAATTTATTCATCAATGACCTGAATGAAGGGACAGAGTGTCTCTTCAGCAAGTTTGCAGATGATATCAAACTGAGAAGAGGAGCTGAGGGCTGTGTACCATCAAGAAATCTCGACCTGCTACAGAGTGGGATGGAGAGGAAGCTCATGTAGTTCCACAACAGCAAGTGCAGGGTGCTGCACCTAGGGAGGAATAACCCCATGCACCAGTACAGGATGGGGGCTGACCTTCTGGAGAGCAGCTCTGCAGAGAAGGACCTGGGAGTCCTGGTGGACAGCCAGTTGACCATGAGCCAGCAATGTGCTCTTGTAGCCAGGAAGGCCAATGGTCTCCTGGGGCTGCATTAGGAAGAATGTTGCCAGCAGATGGAGGGAGGTGATCCTGCCCCTCTCCTCAGCCCTGGGGAGGCTTCATCTGGGGAGTACTGTGTCCAGTTCTGGGCTTCCCAGTGCAAGAGAGAAATGGCGCTACTGGAGAGACTCCAACATAGGGCTACAAAGATGATTAGGGGCCTGGCGCATCTTATGAGGAACGGCTGCAAGAACTGGGCCTGTTCAGCCTGAAGAAGAAAAGACTGAGAGGAGATCTTATCAATATCTACAAATACCTTGTATTTGTAAAGGTGTCAAGAGAATGGGGCTGGGCTCTTTTCAGTGGTGCCCAGCAACAGGACAAAAGGCAATGGGCACAAACTGAAACACGAGAAGTTCCCCTTGAATATGTGGAAAAACTTCTTTACTGTGAGGGTGACAGAGCACTGGAACAGACTGCCCAAAGAGGTTGTGGAGTCTCCCATCTGGACGCAATCCTGTGCAATGTTCTCTAGGTGGCCCTGCTTGAGCAGGGAGTTGGACTAGATGATCTCCAGAGGTCCTTCCCTTCCAACCTCAACCATTCTGTGATTCTGTAGATGGTAACAAGTACTACTCACATACTAGAGCTGCAACGTGATCAACAGCACAGTTTTCCAGCAGAAGGCTGATGGATGGCTTAAAACCCCCGATGTGGGAGAGGGTGAGACAGAAGGGACTGCTCAGGAAGTGATTAATTTTTCCCCCAGAATCAGCTGCACAGACAGCCTACCCATTTTGTTATGAAATGGTGGTACCACTGAGGATCTACTGTGTTCTCCTGCTTGTGAATCACTCACAGTATTTCCCCTCCTCTTTTATCTCCAGGTTGTACGATACAAGACTTGTGGCTCTTAGCCAAATTAAGATTCACACGCATGCTTCAAGAGATCAAGTTTTGCCACACTAGAAAGCAATTTATAAATATACAATTCCATCAAAATTTCAAGGATTGAAAAAAAATACTTATTTCTTTTGCTTTAGTAGAATTGTAAATATTAAAGAACTAAAAAAAAAATTAAAAATTCAATTTTAATAATTCTGTTGTTTTTATATTTTTATCCTAATTCTATTTTAACTCAGTATCTTTGATTTCCTACAATGCTCATTATGCATCTGAAAAACTTTTTTTTTCTTTTTTAAAAAAGGTAAGGTAAAACACGGGATAATTTTTATTATAACTTTGTTTTAATTCCCCAGATTTACTGCTGTTATTTCTACCATAAGTAGGAAGTATATGGGAAAGAAAACCACCTTGCATTAACATCCTAAAGGCAATCATATATGTGGTTATTCTTACTTATTGTGGAAATAAAATTAGAAAGATTAGTATATCCTGCAAGTAGTACGCTTAACTCTCAAAGATATAAATAACATCCAGTTTATTCTTAAAAGCAGTAGTTTTCAATCTCATTTGTGGATTGTCCTAGAAGAACATCCTACATGACCACCAGCTAGCATCAACCAGAATAATGAAGAAAATGTCCTCACAATCATCATGCATTGTAAGCACTGCAGTAGTCTCCTGGTACACAAACACACACAAAAAAAAAAAAAAGAAAAGAAAAAAATATTATCTATTTCTTGAGATTAAATTTGAAATTCTAAAATACAAGAACCATGACTAGCCTTGTTTGCTATAACAGTCTCTACAGAACACCAGAAATCAAAAACAGTAAAAAATTACACTAGTTGAAAATTAGTGCAACACTAATGTAACATTAGTGAAAATTAGAATCATTTTTCTCCTAATGAATCTGCTTAGGCTCCTCACTGCCTCTGGTATCTCGAAGTAACAGTATGTGCTATCAGGGCATTTCTCAGTAGTTTCATCAGCATTCTCTATGGTCTGTGCCAATATACTTCTCTACAGGTTAGGTATCCACTAGAAGATATGCAGAATGGAATACTAAAGCTGAGCCTAGAAACCATTTCAGACTATTACTCTCCTAAAAATTCTGAGAGGATCACCTCAACCTAATATGCCCTCTGGACATTCCAAATTATTATTTTTTTATTATTATTTTTTCAATGTGATATTCAAGAAAGCACACCCAGTGCAATGTACTGAATATGCAGACAGGGGAACCAGAAGTCGAACTTTTTAACTAGAACAAACAATCCTTTTTATCATGTTTTAACTTACAAATGTCAGGTTGCTTTCTCTAGAAATACCCTGCATAATCCTTTGGCAAGACATCCAGGCATTACTTTTGTTTTGACATCTCCCAAGAAAAGATGACAAGAGGCAAATAGTGTACATTAAAGGAACACAGGTCCTCAAAAGCTTCACAGAGAGGCTCTCTCAGATCTAAAGGGAAAGATTCTTTCTCACTCTATACAGACTGAGACTCTGTACACTTGAAAAGAAAAAAGAAAAAAAAATGAAGACCAACATGTGAGTCACTAAACCACAGCTATTCTTGGACAACAAGGAGATTTAACCATTAAGGAAAACCTGACCAATTATTCAAAGTTAGGGAGAGGAAAGGGAGCAGGGTGTAAACAGAAAGTTCCCAAACTACGTACCACCAAAAGTCCAAAGTAACACAGCAAATCTGTACAGAAATTGTGCCTGAGTTGCTGAATGTGTCCTGGATATCCTTGAGGAACTTTCTTACAAAACAAGTACAGTTAATATAAGATTCAAATTTCATTGCTTTATAATAAGACAGAGTTATACCATAAACTATTTAAATTTTTCCTAAGGGAGGCTCCACCATTTTTCCTTCAGGAAAAAATTATTATTTTTTTAAAAAGACTTCAAGCAGAATTCAGTTTAGTGTATAGATTCATATAAAAATCAGTCTCTAAGTAAATTATATCTACTAAGCAAAATTAATTTACTTTTTGTTCTATTACTACAAAGAAAATAGTAAATAACATAATATAGCCAAATAAATATAACACTTTCAGGAACCCTTATTCAGTACAGTAGCAAGGAAGAGGACACGCCCCTAGATCTATTGCAGCTAGTATTGACCCTTCCTTCCCACTGAAGATTACAAACTTATATTTATATCTTCCTGTTTCATGAAGGATTCTTTATGATCAATACAAATCCATCTACAAAAATATGAATAATTCTATGACTATTAGTACAATCATTATCATTCTCACACATTACTTGAATTACAGTGAAATTTTAAGGAAATTAACAGATTTTCAAAATCATAAACACATTTTTTACTGTCCGAAATGGAAACTAAAATTAGTTTATGCCATTACACTATGCCATTTACCATGGAAAAGTGTGACCAGGCTTGAATGGGTGAACCAGCTTGAACATACCATAGATTACATGGCACAAAGTCCATCTTATGGACTTTATAAAGTACAAAAGATTTTGCCATACATCAGTTCAATTTTACCATTCTCCAATTCACTGATCACATCCAGAGGCAATTTTCCCATTTTGGTGAAAAAAATAACTGAGATCAAATCAAATTGACTGATTTTATCTTCACAGAGAGCTGCAGATTTTAAAAGGCAGATTTTAAACATTTTTCACATTTCTTCCTATCCTGATCTCAAAAAACATACAAATCATGAGCAGAAAGAAAACAGCTTCCAAAATGGGAAGTAGGTCATTTTTTTTCAATAAAATCTACAGGTGTAATAGCTTCCATAAATATAAGGTGAGGACTAAAAACAAGAATTTCTCTATTTGAATTTTGTCTTTAAGAAACTATTTTTTGGCTCAATCCTGTCAGAGACAGTAGCATAGCATTACGGAATGTGCTAGCCTTGAATGCCCTCTCTCCATGAAAACCAGATCATCAAAGCCCATGTATCATATATAAAAATACACTGATAAGCAAGTTCACAAGCTAATATACTTCTGAAAGCAAATTAAACCTACAAATTACTGGCATTCCCACACACAAGTACCATATCGGTGCTAGCATACAGAATTATTAAAAATTTTTCTGCAATGTGACAAGGAAAAGAGTATAATAAGGAAAAGAGAACCAATCTCTGAATTCAATGACAAATACAAGATCCTAAAACTACTCTTAGTTTTCTTTATAGTATTATCTGAAATTAATGTCCCGCCATGTGGGCACAGCAGAGTATATACGCAGGCACAAACACCACTTCCTATACACCTTATTTCTAGACTTGAAAAACGGGGAATAAAATTGCTGATATACAGTGACAAATGCTTGCTCACTGCTTATCCTAAAGCAGCTAATGAGAAGATGCTTCCTTTTGTGGCTTTATGCAAATGAAGAATTTGAATATTTCAGCAACATATTAATGTTAATTAGAATTATCGAACATTCAAATTTTACATAGGCAAAAATCCGCAAACTCTTTTGTCAGCTGAAATCTATGGCTCTTGCCCAATTTTATTTTTGTTAACAATATAAAAAAAGTTACCAGTGTATGCTTTAAATGTACCTCTATTTTATTTGACTTTTATTCATAAGGTGGATACAGACAAAAGAAACTTGTATAGATTCTAATACTTCATATTTTGGTTCTAATCAGAAGAAGTACATCACATGCTAACCGCATCCTGATATTTACATCATTATTAGGTGCCCAACACAATGCCATGAAACAGCACAAACTTCAGTGATTTCTTTGGAAAGTTAAAATATTTGCTATAGGAGAAAACAGAAACCCTAAAGTAAGATCTTCAGAGGTTACAGAGGTATAAATACCAAGCAAAATATATCTTCATTAAATTTTTTTTCCCATGACCTGGAATCCCAGGACTGTCTCTCTAAAAAGGTCATGTAATGAGTTTTAAGTTAGTATGAAACTAAATTTCAACTAGATGGATAGCAACTGATTCAGATTATCCCATACAGAGTCTTCTGTTCCACAAAACTCTAATGTACCCTTACAGGAGATTTGTACCTAGGAAGTTCTTACATAAATTTGGATCCATTCCTATATTGTAGAGATTTTCTAAGACGATCTTGATCACAAAAGGCTTAATAGTTGTAGTATGGCGAACTACAGCCTGATTCTCAGGCTTGAGGCTAGACTAGAATCAAGACTAGAATATCCTCCATATGGACCACGCAGTTCTGCTCAGTTTCCCATGCATTCCTAGACAGAGGATCCTTGTTTTCAGTGTTCCTACACTGATCATATCTCCTAGTTACATCAGGAAAATATTAATTCAGAAAACTAAAATAAAAAACTTTGATCAGATTGTTTCAGCATCAGTTTCCAAACACATAAAGGTAACACATTAAGGCATTACTGCGCATTCAATCACATGAAGTCACCAATACAGAAAAATCTTTACAAAATCTGAAGAATTCAGCTCTTCAGCTACTTCCTGAGCTACTAATAACTGCAAAAAGTTTGTTATCATAATACCCTTATTATAGATCAGTATCTAGTTCATTACAGATTTTTTTTTTAATATCAAATCTAAATGCATTGTATATACTAAATTCTCTTTTATGTGTATTCACTACTTATGTGAGCTGGCATTTTGCTACATAAAACACTACTTAGACAGAAATTCCCTATATTTTTAAACACACAGCCAAGCTGCCTTACACTATTCTTCTTAATAACTCAAGTTTTTACCTGATTCTGGACTCACATTGGAGTATGAATACTGGGGCTATACTAAAAAGCAGATGCATACAACACTTAAGAGAACCATGAGGGAATCCCTGCAGCCCTCCTGGAAGAAGGACTTACATACACAGATGGAGTTTATGGATGTTCTTCCTAGCAGTGCAAAGGTACCCCCTTTGCTTTGTTACAATCTCAAAGCATAGAAAGAACAGCAAAGGATATAATTCAAACAAAAATGGTGTGTGTATATTCACATAATATTAGTATGCATATGTGTTTATTCACATAATGTAACAATTATCTAATATTTCTCTCCAAACTTACTCTAATATCACACATTCTGAATTTTTAAAGACTATATGTGGCTGCTTCCACATTGAATAGACACCTTCTTCCAAAAATACAATCTTTCAAAAATTTTTACCTGCAATGGGAAGAAATAACTTTCCTTCAGAAAGATTTTAGGAAAAGACAATCATGGTAAAAAGTGTGTTTATCTTGTATGTTTTTCTATTAGTAACTTTATATCAATAATCTGAAAAAAAAATACATTTTTTAAAATTATTTCCACTTTCTCCTCCAACAAAAAAACTCACTGTATTTATACAGGTTCTTATAAATCACCTGTCATAAGAATCTAAACATATTCCTAATATCTAAACAGAAAAAGAATGGTAATCAAACACACTATCTGGTATTGTTCAAAGTAATTGCATAAAATAGCATTTAACTGACCATCCCAAAAGTCTGAGTTCAACTGAGCTTTTACTCTGTTCATGAGCAGTGACTGACAGTTTAAGTAAGACATTTTGATATAAAATCTCCTTCTCCAAGTCTCCTTCTCTGGAGATCTTCAAGGGCCGCCTGGATGCAACCCTGTCTAACATGCTCTAGGTGACCCTGCTGAGCAGGAAGGTTGGACTAGGTGATCTCCACAGGTCCCTTCCAACCTTACTGATTCTATGATTCTATGAAAAGGACAGCTTTGAAAGTCAAAAAAAAAAAAAAAAAAAAAAAAAAAAAAAAAAAAAAAAAAAAAACTGAACAATTGCACAAACATTCAATATCTCCAAATCTACATACAGTAACAGTCAACCTTCTATATATGTGCAATATCCATGATGGAAAAAAGTTCAAAATTGATATCTGTACCTTTAAAGTGTGAAGTAAGTGCTTGTAGCAGAAGGATCACCTTTAGAGAGAATAAAAATAAAAGAATAGCTTGCATTCAACATCCCAGCATGCTGTTCTGGGTTCCAGATATCAAAAAAACAAAACCAAAAAACAAACAAAAACAAAAAAACCCTACACACTTCAGAGTTCAACACTGATCTGACTACTAGTGTGAATTTTGGGCGCCTGTTTGCAGATGCGGTAGAGTTATCAATCCAAACAGACACACAATCCGGGTCCAATGTCACTTCTCCTCATTATGTTAATAGTTAATACATGCAAATGAAAACACTCTAGCAATTTGATTTCTTTGAAGATAGTTTGCATATTGTCTTAGCCATAATGACTGTACACTTCTCTCAGCCTCGATTTATGCAAGGGTAGTTTAGTTCATTTTTATCAGCTCAAGTTCATTTTGGCTGCTACTGGAATGTATGTGTGTGTTTCTTTTTTTACCTTTCACCTAATTACCATTCAGGTACCATAAGCAGATTTTTCATGCTATTGGTGTTTTTCTTAATTAAGAAACAAATGAATTCTCCCTAGCAAAAAAGATGGAACAACAGAATAAGATGCCAGAGGCTGATGTTCTGCTTCTTAATTGAAGCTGTTTCATTGTTAGGTGTCTGTTATGAGGGGGCAGAAGTGTCATGAGTTTATTGTGAGTAGTATAAAAATAAAACCATAAATAGTACATTTAAAATTACAAATGAATACAAAAATACTAGTTTACAGGCATAACTTTAACAAAAATGATCTCCCTTCCTCCAGGAGAGCAAGTTCTGTAAGTATAAATTATTCTTCACATCTGGAAAGCCCCAGGTTCTAATCCCAGCCCAGAATAAATCCTTTCTTTTCCCTTTGTGTATTATCTACACCGTGCTTGCGTGCTCATGTTGTTCAATTAAAGAGGTACCTGAATTTACCAATGAAAAGAATTCTGTCTCTTTTCCTTCATCCTTTCAGAGAAATAGGTCTCTTTTTCTCTGCCCATCTCTCTGTTTTTAAGTTGCGCCTTTCTGCTTCCTGTAAGCTATAGGTGTTCCTACACAATCAACACCACTAGCACTCTTTAGAAATTCATGACAGGCTGATGGTCAGGACAATATTCTCCCACTGCACCTGTTCACTTCTAAAGGCCAAGGCCTCTTAGGAATGTCACATTACTCTTAACACACAGCACATCTACTAAGGGTCACAGTACCCTAAACTGCATGGCACACCCCACAGAAGTAAAATAATGTTTGAACACAATAGACAGAGATTGGAATTGTAACACAGGAGTAAACATTAGTCTTAATCATAATGGCTTAAGTGCAGAGACCACCACTGAAATCTTATTTTTAATGAATACCTCTTAATTGGATAGAAACTAGAAAGCATGAATCTGACAAAAAGACTTCTGGGAAACTGAGATTAAATCCTACCCACTCCTTGTGGACACATATTTACTTCTATAACAATTATAAGAGTATAAGAGCTACAAAATCAGTATCTCTCCCCCACCCGCAAGAAATTAACTTTCTTTTCCTTTTACATACTTTTCTATTCTGTAAAAGTAGAATGCCTGGAAAACAATGAAAACCAAAAATATTTTTAGTATAGTATTAATCATCGTAGATTAATCCATAGTCCATAACATACTGGAGGGAAGCACTGCATGTTGTCTGAAGAAATCCCAATGAGACTGTTGATCTTCTAGAGTAAAGCTTTTTGTTTCTTCCACTTGCTTTTATGCATGGTTTTAGACACACAAAATGTAGAATTTATTTCCTGTTTAATCAATGCTATCATACAGTGTGTTTCATCAATCTTAATACCAAATGCATGTAACTGTTGATGTGAACTATGTGTCATAAAGCAGTGATACATGTATTTTGAAATGGAAACTATGGAAATGTGAGAAGGACTTTTTCCTCCCACTTCCTTCCTTTGAACATTTGCTGGAGGTTGTTTTTTTTTTTTTTTTTTTCTCTCAGCCAGAGAAAACCAGATCCAACACATACAGCAATTTAACAGTATGCTGCTTCTATTTATAAATCTTCACTTTTTCCATGAAAAATATCAGAATTTCAGACTTTTCCTACTTAAAATATATGAAGATGCTAAACGGGATGAAGGAATAAAATACTCAATTTCTTCATGTTTCTACTAATTTTACATACATGACTCCTCAAGCTTTACTGCTATTGTTTTTGCTTTACACTGTTTTCAGTGAGAACAGTCAGGTCTCACGTTGCTAGTTTAATTGCACATGGTTATAATCACCATTCTCGTTTAAAAAAAAAAAAAAAAAAAAAAAAAAACTGCTGGTAGTCTCCATACTGTAAACAGCAAACCTTAGTTCTACCCTGACTGGACTCCCTCTTTCTGCATCTCTCCTACAGTCTCAACTTCATTTTTCCTCTCAATCAGTCACTGACCTCCTCACATGGTGTCCCTGCCAAATTCTTGGCATTGGAAGTGAGGGGGAAGAAGCCATACCATAAGCGTGTTGATAATGAGGAGATAGAAATAGAAAACCAGCTGGATTGTCCTAATAAAGTATGTCTGGGATTCAGAGACACAACAACTCCCTGTTCAGGTCACTGTTCAGTATTTTAACCCTCTGAATTCCAGCCTGACCTTTCACTGATCTCCATTAAATTATTAAATTAACATTTAATATTAAATTGTATGAAAAATTCACTTTTATTTCAATTAAAACTATGACGTGCTTCTGGCTAACTGTATTTTAATTATGTCATTTTTTCCTGAGACATACAAGTCAGTCCTGGAAGATTTTTTATTCAAAAAAATCTCACTGTTTTTCTCCTTGTCTGCTCTCTTAAAAATATCAATACTGTCAAATTTGATTTTTGCCGTTTTTCTGAAGTATTTCTTGGGTGACTTTGATGCAGCTTAAGAGCTTTCTAAATCTTTAATGTAATATATAAATATTTTGTTTTTACTTTATTAAGCATTGTAAACAAAACTGGCACCACAACAAAAAATACCCTTAATTTAGCTACTATAATGACCTCTTATTGTTTTTTTTTTTTAAAAATAATAAAATAAAATTAAAAAAATCTCCCTTCTGTCGATGATATTTCTGGCTGATTTGTTTCAATTTTTATAGTGTCACACTCCAGGAGTTTCCCATGTAGCCCTAATATTCATCCATAGCATTAATAAGATCTTCACTTCTAATAATTAATAAAACCAAGAAGGAAGAAAAATAAACTTTGTGCAGTTTTGCTTTTTAGTCACATTTCAACCCTTTTCCTCAGAGCACAATCAAACAAAAGGGGCACAGACCTAGTGTTTTTTTCCTCTTAAAAAAAGACCTAGCGTTTTTTTCCTCTTAAAAAAAGGTGGTCAAAACACCATTCGTTACTAAGTTAATTTACTCTTGTGTTCATTCTCTAGTGACTGATCATCCAAAAGAAAGGTAAAGTACCAGATATAATACAACTAAGAAGCACAAGCCTGTATTTCTTAACTATTTCCCACTGATTTCAATAATGCAACAATGCAATCCAGATTTTTTATTTACCGATTATCTCTCACTTAGAAAAGAAGTATCCTGAAACTATTTATAGAAATTCTTGCTCAAAAAATAGAATTTTCCAGATGCTGAAAATTTCTAGTAGTATATCCAATAACATCTTTAAAAAATTATAACTAAAAAAGATACAAACACAATTCATTTTTCTGAGGGGGACTTCATTTTTCACTTAGAAACATTCCTCAAAAAAGGAAAATGATAACTAACTTACAGAAAATAAACAAATGCAGAATTTGCCACTTAGTTCAATGAGAAAGGGGTAATAATACACTGATTTTCAATTTTAATAAAAGTATCTCCTCTAACACGGTGTATAAAAATTTAATAATAGTTACATTTCTGATTCCTCAGCCTCAATCCAAGCCAGCAGAATATTAAGATCTCCTTTTTGTGTCCCCTTCTATTTGCAGATAATTAAAAAACTGCTTTGGAGGTCAAGTAGGATGACCAAGAAAAAGTGCCTTTTCCAATATCTACCCAATACCCTACTTACCCAAAGGATAATCACTAGCTTCTTCCCACAGCACATCTGGTGCAACAAATGTTCATAAGGCTTAGCCTAATTACTCCATACGCTGATCACAGAAAGGCCAACATGGCACTGTTACATACTTTCTGTTAATTCACTGAACAATTGAGAAGATAATGCCTTTTAGAGTCCCTTCAACTATACAAGCAAAGTATCTATATATAATGAGGATAAATATATTTCTTAGATATATTTAGGAGAATGTTAATGGGCCTAGGAATCTTTTCATGGGCTTGGCTTATCTTTACTAGAACTATGTAATCAACAGTCTATAGGTGCTATCTTCCTTTTGTATTAAGCAGCATTTTTAACCTCCAGCAAAACTAACAGGAGAGGCTAGTAAGGTCAAAAGCAACTCCAAAAGCTGCATTGCATTAGGTAGAACAGGTCTTGAAGGACCTGGTCTTATTGCTCATTCTATCAGTACTTGCCTGAAACATTATTTCCAGCGTCTGGCTTAAAAGTTTGCCAAAAAATCAGTAAAGATATTGATGGCTGTACACAGAGGAAAAATATAAGCAAGCAAACTATTATTACTTACCAAACAATAGAGGAATATAACAACAATACAGGTAAGTTTTACACTAAAATGCAATAAAGTGTATATATCAAACCCTACCTACAGGTTACTTGGATATTACTACCCAAGAACATGGATAATAAACTGTAAAATCAGCTGAGGATACACAGCCTTATAATTGCTGCTTGGTAGTTTGGGGGTGGGTGGGTTGTTTGTTTTCAAACAGTGTAATAACTGTGTCATTTAACAGAAAAGGCCTAAGAATGACAGAAAGACCATATACATATTTTTATGAAATTAAAATTTTGGGATATGTCTTCCTTTTCACTCCATCAAAATGTAACTCATATAGCAATGTTGCCAATGCAGTATTTCAAAAGTGAGTCTGTTATTGAATGACAACTGCTCTACAGAGTTAAGTAATTATGATCAGATAGGTAACAACCATCACATATAAGGCATGAACTACTCTGTCAACCATAAAAGTAAGAAAAAAGGAATAGCACAACAATCTAAATGTATATTTGGCATTACATGCAGGATATTATTTGTGCAATGTCTTGCCATTGCACAAACTTACTATTAAAATGAGCAGCATCTCATTGATCTGCAACACAAAGTATAATTTGAACATTAAATCCACATACATTGCTAATAAAATATTATTT
The DNA here is from genome assembly GCF_028389875.1 of Rhea pennata. Classification (NCBI taxonomy): domain Eukaryota; kingdom Metazoa; phylum Chordata; class Aves; order Rheiformes; family Rheidae; genus Rhea; species Rhea pennata. The sequence goes on from NC_084664.1 coordinate 137,064,576, forward strand.
CATATAAAATGCGAGACATTTAACACAGACTCTCCTATAATTTCTTTAACAAGATGCCTGACACTCAGACAAATAGGCAATGAAATACTGACGCAAGAGGTACCTACAACTTTTCTTTGCACTTCACACACAAATGCAAGCCAATACTTTAAATATCAAAATATATTTTGAATGTAAAAATCTACTCAAGTTGTCAATAGCTATGGCTTACAGCTTTTCAATGTACCTGGATTTTTGAACTTAGGGTCTCTAATAAGACAGTCAAATTCTATGATTTTCCCTGCCAAAAGAAAAAAATTATATATATTATCTTACATTTCTTAAATTCCCTAAGTAAAATTATTTCTTTCTTTTTGCTCTCCCAAGTGTTTCCTTCCTCATAGTACTTGCTTTCTAGGAAAAGACCAAATTCAGCAATTTCTGAGGCTTTTCTCATAAGTTTAACAGCATTCAAGTTATTCTGCACAAAAACTAAAATGTGATGTAAATAAGCAAGAATACAACAGCAAATATTCAACATGTCTTACATAAGAACAATTCAGAAGCAAAAAGCTAAGCTGTAAAAATCAGGACTTTTTTGTACAAAACTTAAGAAACAACAAAAGCAAAGGAGATGACCACATACGGGCAAAATACTGTTCTATGAATAATTCAATCAGACCTAAACAAAGTGTTGTGTGATAACTCATTTACTGCAAATATATTTTATTTTTGTTAAACCCTATATTCTGTTCTTCAGAATGCTGAGGGCAAATATTATCATTTGTTTCTATGCAAAACTTTCTACTCTTGCCAATTTTATTTCATCTCTGTGTCATTCCTTATAAAGCTAATTCACAGAAATTAAAAAATGCTTCATTTACAGTTGTGTCTACACCACTTCATTAGCAAATCAACTCATGACCATTTTTCTAAGTGCAGGTCTTTTTTACCTAATATGTAAAGGTGTACCTAATACTCATTTTCTATCTACTGTTATATTTTTGTTCCTACTGTTGTTTTAAATTCTGGTATATATTATAAGAAAGCTATAGAGAGCAAGTAATTAGATGCATGTCAAACATGCAGCATCTTAATAAGATGCAAAAAAAGAACAACACACTTGGCATTACAGCCTTAAAACATAAAATAATCTAAGCATAATAGCCCACATAAAAATATGACAGGCAACTTAAAATCACTCAGAACATAAAGTATCTGATAGATATGAAAAATGAACCATTTTTGGAATAGCAGTTCAAATTTTCAAAACTTGAGATAATAACTTAGAGGAGATGAACTTCTTTTTGCATGATCACGTTTATTAACACTATAACATTAAAATCTAAAACAGAACATATTTCCAAGACAAAACTCCATACTGTCAGTAGCAGCTTAATATAATAGGCACTGTATATTCTGAAAGTTCAGAGCCTTCATTGTAGCTCCCCCTATTTAAGATCTTGCTTTAAAGAAAGATTTTAATATGAACTGAAGTATTTCTGCAGTTCTTCTGGAAGAGAAAAAGAAAAATCTGCTAAGAGCTATATTTGGCTACTTGAGAAGACATGAAAGTCCAAGGGATATAATGTCTTTATATTAAATACACATGGAAATTTCTAGTAAAAGGCAGATAACTACAGAAACTGGCATGAAAGAATCCGGATGCTACTCCTGATTGCACTACTTAAGGCATATTATCAGCTGATTTCAACAAGAGCTTTAGGTGTTGAGAACATCAAAGTCAGGCATCAGTATCTAATGCAAAAAAAAACCTAACCAACCAACCAACCAAAAACCCTTACAGGCCATAAGAGAAACTTCCTTTTTAGTTATAGAAAAATTAAACCTGAAGTTAGTATTTTCAGAATTTGCATAAGTATTGCAAAGGCTAAGTTTAGGGTACAGCTTACAAAATTAGTGGAAATCCTCAAAAAGAACTGCTTTTAGAAATTCAAGCTACCTGTGTATCAATATAATCTTTACTTCTAATATACTCCTTGCTTCAAGAGTACTTTACCCTATTACATAAAATTGAATGCCTCTTTCTATACCTATGCAATCCTACTAATTTTAATATATGCTTAGATACATGTAAACATTTATTTAATTAAGTATAATTTTAGGGGATTCTTAGAAAATAAAACATTAGAAATAATTCTCAGATCAAGATTAGTAGGCAAAAAAAATTATACATGCACACACAAAAAGCTTTCTATTTAATTCGTGACTATTTAATTTCAGAGAATTATTTTTGACATGACCTGTTATTAAGATTTCTTTCAAATAATTTCTTGCAAATTTATCCAAAGTACCATTGAAGAATCACACGTGTTCAGTTTTCTATTCACCAAAGATAATAATAGTGAAGCCTGTAAAAAGATGCCAAATACTACCATCTGCATCTTGGTACTTTTAGTAACAAAAACATCTGTCCACTAGGAGGTGGATAAAGACCATCAAACTAATTGCAAGGCACTCTAAAATATTTTATTCTTTTAATAAATCAATATTTTACTAAAAATATCATTAGTCATCATCAGCTATTTTTATCTATTTTAATATCCCTGCAAACAAAATCCAACTCACTGCATAGCTCCACACTTCCATAAGGAGAATGTGAAAGAATTTGGGACAAGGTTAATATAAAACTGTACCAAGTTAAAAAATAAAATACAAATTAAAATTGAATTTTTTTATTTTCCTGATCACAGGAAATCTAGTAATCTAGGAAGATTTTTCTGTGAATGAAAAAGTGGATTTTAATTTTCAAATACAGTCAGTACAAACTAGATGCAATTCTGCTCTTATACTAGTATTGCATGGTGTAGTGTGTACGACACTTCTAATGACTCATACGACTTGCAGCAGCATAATAGGAGTAGCAGTCCAAACATTGTGTTTTATTGTCATCTGTTTTACAACGCAAAGACCACTTCTTCTAAAATAATTCTATGACTGACAACCAATGTCAAAAAGGAAATTTAGCAAAAACCTGGTGGCATAAGAATTTCATACCTGAATTTCATCTTCTTTCTTGACAGTGAAAACTTCTGAACCAGTAGTCATAGAACATCGAAGTGAATGTCAGGTTAATCAGATCAGTCATAACATCCCCAATGCACACTCCCACTTAAATGAGATTTCTTAAGCTGCAGGACTAATCTTAAAATTACACAGTCTAGCTGGTCTAAGTAGCTGATTGTTACTTTCCATTTATAAGAACTGCTGATCTTGATTATTTTGGCTATATGACTTTTTTTTTTTTTTTTTTTAATTCATCAACCCTAGTTTTCCTCTTTGCATAATTAACTGGATCTCAGTTACATGTCCTACAGGTGTTCAACTCTAAAACAGTCAAACAAAGCAGGGCATAGATCCTGGTCAGGCATCAGTATCATACTTTAAATAAAAGACTAATAAAGGTCTCCTAAGCTTTATTAAGTATAAAATTATATCTGGAAAAATTACAGTGTAAGACATTTATAAAAAGCACTGCTTATTTTGTGATACAACATGTTTCTCGAAGAAACAAGCCTGTAAATCTGAACCATACCTGCAAAGAATACATGGATTTTTCAGTTTATTTCGAACCAGCCACTTGCATTAATACTCTGGGAGCTCAACACTACAGTGTATGAAAATCCACAAAAGCTCTGATGATAAAATGATGCACCATGATATTAATAAAAATGGAAAAAGCTCTTACACACTTCCAGGGTCTTGTCTAAACTCTGCATATGTTTCTGTAAGCCTTGAGTTTTATGTTTTAAACATGCCTTTAACATGCACCTCAAAAGATTCAGGATAAAACAGCGCATTCCTTGAATAAGGCCTTTTTGATTTATTAAATGAAACAGGTGACCAGAGATTAGACAGTAAGGAAACAACCTTTCCTGAAGTACAACTAATCACTGTTCAAATGACCACCAGTTCACCTACACTGATCACTTATTACTGGTAGCACTCCAGGTTATACTACACATTCTTTCATATTGCATTCCAGTTATACTATCAGCAATACAGCACCTTGCAGAATTCATCTTACTGATATTAAGCCAGCAGCATTAGCTGAGACCTAACTGTCCTTTGGAGATCTGACCCTTAAAACTCAGAGAAAAGCGATACATTATAAAGGATTTCTAGAGAGTATCAAACTGTCCAAAATCTAAATTCAAATCCAAGCTGTCCAAATTCCAATTCTGTGGCAGTTGTACACATTTTCACAGCTCACATTGGAAACCTTTTCCTTTGAAAGCTATTATGTCTGTTTTTATTTTCACATTTCCCCCCCCCTTTGTGGCTGTTACACATACAGTGCTAATTGTAAAGGTATTCTGAGAAAAAAAAAGGGCATATAAAACTCAGCTAAAAAAACTCATATAAAACTCAGACATGCTAAAGTCATAGATTGATGAATAATTTCTGATTCACAGAAGTGTATTTCACATAAATTAGTTTTAATGATTTTTAAGCATACCATGCTAATTGCTCTTAATCTAGTCAAAAGTACTTCATATACAGAAGTACAATGTGCTATACAGTACATAATGACTCACTGAATAGCAATGAATATTTCACAAGCTCAAATTAATTTATCAACTATATTTCATTATATTCCCTCAGCACATAAATAACACACAACTTTCTGCAGTTGCAGAGATACAGTACAAAATATTCCTTGTCAAAGAGTTTTTAGATTATATAATTCTGTAAATTAATGTTTTAAGTAAAGAAATTGTCAATATTTATCTTTTTTTCTGTAGTTCAGTTTTCCAACAGGTATACTCCCTCTGTTTTCATTCCCTACTCTCACAATTTACAGCTTTATTTTCGTTTGAATACTGACCAGATTACTTGGCCTTTCAATGGACCATGAAAAGTTAAGTCTTGCAACTGAAGAAAAACATAATCCAGTACCCCACCTTGTGGGAGCCCAGCACTGCCTGACACTATACAGAAACCGACCTTTTTGTCCTTCAGACTTGCCTACCAGGCCCCATCTTCTATCGCAAAAGCCAAATCATCTGATCCCAAACTAACTGTCAACTGCTTGTGATGGTGGGGAAGCCAGACATCAATCAATCAGTTTTTATCAGAGCCACTCTTCGTTTTTCTGTTGTGCTCATCTTATCATCTGACCCAGTTGTAGCCCTGACTTCAGAAGCTTAAGTAACTTGATGACAAAATATGCGTCTGTTTGTCCATGATGCACATTGTTAAAGAGTGCACTTGTATTTTTAGCAACTAGCTAATATTTTTTCCAGATAAACTCTCAAACATTTGAGATTTTTCTCAATTCTTAAGGTTTCTTTCTTAGTGGTCATTGAAACACCATGCATTTTTTTGAATGACTATCAAATAAAGATTTTTAAATAGAAATGTATATATGAAAATTTGTTTTAAAATAAGCAATTTCTTTTAAAACTGAAGTTATCTGCAAGTCAAGGAGTTAATTCTGATCCTCTCTGAGGTCTCCATCCTATTCACATACACAGTACTGTTCAATAGCATGCAGAGGTTGTTCACATGAATAAAGATTACAACAGAACAGTTTCTTTGGACATACTCACAGATTTTCTATTCTGCGCCCTATAAAACTAGAACATTCTGTCCAAAATGGCTGAAGTATAGTGAGCAGATATGATGTTAATAAATATGAGTCTGACTGAAAGCTTTCAGGAGAGATTTTCTACTGCTCCCAAAAAAGCTAGAGCCTTTTGTCATCTACATTTATCAAATGAGGAGTCTAAAATTATAGAGTGGGAGGGAGTGGAGGCACTTCAGTTTTTAAACTTCCACAACTTCAGCTTTGATAATTTTACCATTGGCTTCAGTGGTTTCAGGACTGAGACCTAGTTTGATGTATCAATTACATCAAGTGATGGTTCATTCACTTCGCATAAAGCTGCGTAAAATGTACTATGGAAGTCCTTGCTGCAAGTCTTCAAAACTTTTCAGAGAAGGGTTCTTTATAGCCATCAAATATGAAAGCCTGAATTTGGAAATGGAGAGTGAAAACAAAACCTAAAGATGGGAATATATGCGTAATTTCAAATAAAGCTGACAAGGTCTGTGAGAATTTTTTTTCACAATATCACATAAATAGTAACCATCACGCTTGCTAACAGAAGTATAATCAAGTATTAAGCAGTAGGGTTCTAATGACGATCCCAGTTACAGGAGTGAATCATAGTACTTCCTTTGAGGCCTGTGCTACAACTGCAGAAGTAAAAATAATATCAAACCCTAGAGAATTTCTTCTTAGTCTAAATGAACACCTCCATGTATCATCTGAAGAAGTATTTTTAAGATTATTCCATTCCAGTAGAGAAAATCTTTACAAAGGACACATATCAAGATTTCTCTCACTATATTTGCGTCTAAAAGGAATTTCATATTTTACAATATTTGTTCTCATTAAAATCACTTTTCAATAATAACTGCAAGTATGTTTAAAATGTAATTACATTTTTCTGTATCATTTTTGCCAAAATATATATTACCTAGGAAAAATAAAAGCCTATGAAAAGCAAGATGTGTGGCACAGGGAAGCAAAATCTGAATCATGGAAGTTCCTTAAACATAATTAAAACAACTTATTTAAACCTGGTTCCCATTCTAGTCTGCAGTCTGATTTTACAAACACCAGAATCTTTGACATACCATTTGTCGTATGTATATTTTTAAGCCTCTGTCCCATAAACATTTATATATTCTCTTTGTTACCATCAACAGGACTATTTTTATGAATGAAGTTAAGAGTTTAAGGGTGTGTTTTTTAAGTTTCTCATAAAATGTTATCATACATTTCAAAAAGGGTTAGACAGATAGGAAATCCAGTAGTGCCGCAAAAAGTGTAGCATTTTACTGTAGTTGTTACTAATATATCATTCTTTACAAAGGAAAAATAGAGAACTGTCTGGGTTCAAGAAGATTTTAATGTTCTTTGTTGTACTGAATCTAAGGTAAAAGACTGAGTGCAGCAAAAGCAGTGTGTGACACAGTTATATCAGCTAATAAGAGACTGAAAGCTGTAAGTCTAGTTGTCTGGAAATACAAAGCAACATCATTCTACCTCATTTATGTGAGTGCAGAGAGTAATGTATGAGAAGAATTTATGAAGAGATGTTGGAGTAACTTACTGTTAAACCATTGCTATTTTCAATTGTCTATTACTAAGTTGTATTCACTTTGTAAACCTATTGTAATTTAGCAAACTCTACTGTAACAGGAAAAGTTCTATAAAACTATCTGGTAGTAATCAAATAATGAGAAAGTTAAAGGCCACATTAACTGTATTTACATGTTTCCAGTGGAAAAAAAAATCACATGAACATAAATAAAGATCAAATAGACAAATAAGCCTTGTGTCAAATAGACCTGTAACTATAAAAGATTTCTGCAGTTTACTAATAAAAAAAAAAAGTCTCACTTCCTGAACCTATGTTGAAATGCTAACTTATTTTTCAAAATAATATAACCACTAGCATTTACCAAGGTTAGCAATCCTATGTTACATCTTGCTACAGCACAGAAAGTATGGGACAACTGGAAAATTATAAGATGGATGTAAAATAGTTTTTTAAAATAGTATTTATTCAACAGCTGTAACAGGAAGATAGGAACATTTATTGTTTATTATAGAGTTTTTACTTATAAGAACTCTTTGTATGATTGTGATCATATAAACAGTGCCAGAAGCTATGAAATTGCAATTGACGATTTTACACAATTTTTTTTAATCAATCTAAATCCGTTTTTCCTTTTTTAAAAAGAAATATCTACTGTGACAACCACTCGCATCTGTTACCAACCCATGATGGCACTACTCTTTCAAAGCATTAGATAAAACTGAATAATCAATGAAAAATGTCAATACCAAGAAGTGATTCCTTTTGCAGTGCGAGCTTTATGCAAGTGGTTTTGGGGGGTTATTTTTGCTTGGTTTTTTTTTACAAGAACCATTCTTTGTTATTGCAAATGTATTGATTTGCTATTGAGACATTTGGGGTTTCCAAAAAATAATACTTTCTACTCTATCTGCATCACTAATCAGTAAGACAGGCAAACTTTTTGTCACTTTACACCCGCAGCAATGGAAAGAAAAAAAGAAAAAGAGAAAAGAAAAAAAAAGAGAAACATCTTGTCTGTCAATAACAACATCATAAACTCAAATACATGCATATATTTACAAATAATTGGGTAATGGAATTGTACTTGTTTCTCGGGGTAAAACTGGTGCTTCTATTAAGTCTTTAAAACTCTCAAAATAACATTTAACGATAATATAATTATACATATACAGAAGTCTGAGGTTCATTGTTTAAGACAATGACTTTTAAGAAATACTTAAGAATACAGGAGAAGGGGGCTCCTACATGATCAAACATCATTAGAAATACTTTATTATCATAAACTTGTGAAATACTTGCATCAACTTAAAAGGCTCAAAAATAACTGTAATCAGATTGTAGTATTCAGATTTTCCGTGATTTCTATTTGCTCTTAATTCAGGATTGAATGGAACTGTGATACTATTTGTCTAGACTTCTCAGATGCTTCTAAAAAATCTCTTAAGAGAGAATGCATAACAACATACAGAATATGAGATGGGGGAGGAATCTATTTCTGAGTAAATTCTATACTTATCTTTACTCAAGTGAAGGAAGTCTCAACCCTACTTCGTATGGGAGAACTAATATTACTGCATAAATGCTATAAAAGTACCATACTTTTGCTTTAAAATGTTTGTCAAATGCACGAATTACTATGCTTTAAATAATCCTGATTATACAGTTCTCCTCTACCTTTGTGTCATCTCAAAAAGACAGTCCAACAGCAATGGTAATGACACCTGCTCAGACAAGCCTGTGGGCATTAATATTTAAATCTTACCTATCCCTTGTGATTGGAATTCAGCCTCTATTCACAAACAAAAACTAAATCAATGTTCTTAGAGTTCAAACTAGATCCCTAAACAGTTTGCCACTCTCCGTGCACAGATAAGATAAACTTTCTTTGACCCAAGAGATGAAGTTGCCATGACGATCAGAGAGTCCACTTTCTATATTGATATTTTGCTGATGTAACAACAAATAGAACCAGATCCTAGGTCTGATAATGGTGATTAATTAATACTAATATTGATCCCTACAAGCAAGAGACAAGGCTATTAACTTGAAGCCTGAAAAGTCAATTGTTACCTGTGGCAGAGATACTAGCAGCTGATTTTGAAACATAATAAACAAATGTGCTATCTTTATGCTAATACCTTTAAAGGGGTAGTTCCTTCCTCCAGCGCAATAATTCTACAATTCAAACCTATTATTTTAATTAAATCTCTTCACCTGCATGAAGAGAGAAATCAACTTCCAAATTTACAATAGAATTTACTCAAACTGCAATAGACTGATGCCTTTAATGCGAACTATTAAAAGCACTCTTAGAGAAAGCAGTACAAAGAAATCTTAAACACTCTTTTTAAAAAGAATACATAATATGTGAGTCATAGGATTTTGCATAAAAATTGCAAACGCACATTTATCTAGTAGAAAACCTATTTGGTCCCTCAACTGAATAGAGAAAAATAATAAAAACCCACAGGTGAAAGACTCCATGTGAAGATAACATCCTTGAAGGCATATTCATACAAAGAGTAAAACTGGCTTCATCCATTTCTTAGTTTACGGGCGGTATTTTTACTAACTGCAATTATATCTTTGTTTTAGAGTGATTCCCCATAATCTAAATTTCAGAAGAACATACAGTTAAAATATCTCAGGAGGGAGCTTTCAGATTTTTTCCTCTTTTAGGAACACATCAAAAAAGTCACATAAATCGTACGTACATCACACGAAAGAATTAAGCTTTTCTCTCTCTTTTCAGTCTTGTCCATATTATAGTTCTCTCTAGTTGCATTTCCAAATGAAGCAGAGCAGTTCTCCCCTGACATAACAAAAGATGTTTTGATCAAAGAACTGCTTTTACTAGTACATGTAAGACTTCATAGCAAGTTTCCTTATTAGTAAGGTAAACTACCACTGTAGTACTGATGAAGTATATTTTCTGTTTAATTAAAATAATTGGTACTACTGGATAGCTTGCTTTCCTCCTCAATTTATTACACAGAGCCCCATACAAATCTTTGCATTAGCTATTACACATCTAACAATAATATGAATTAGTAGATACCACAAAATTAGAAGATAATTGCATTGTTTTCCCTTTCAGTTAAATGCCTTAGCAATATTTATATTTCTCTTAATACATTTCTAAGTATATATATTGTTTTACCATACAGTCTGTATATCTTGCAACATAAATATCTATCGTTTGAAAAGAATTAATACTCAGTTTCACAAAACTAAAAATCATCATTCATGATTCATACTCAAGAAGTATAGGCGGCTGCTCACCTACTGCTCTGCTTTGATTAAACCGAAAGCATTGTAAGTGCCTTTAACGTGCTATAGTGCAATTTAAAGGAGAGTACAAAGCAAAACTCTGTCAGAGAAGAAAAATGTCTATTTAAAATAGATATAAAGACAGAAAATACTTTATTTCTTATCCTATTTTAGCCAAGGAGACATGTTAAAACTATCTGTAGCTTTTATTTGACATTAATTTGTAATTTTATGGAGGAGTAAAAAAAGAAAAAAGAAGAGAGACAGTCACACCTCTCAGTTCTGTTTCTAAACCAAATACCTACATATAAGGCTCCTGGATCTCAACAATTGTGCATCAATGTGCCTGTAATATTGCTTCTATTAAACTTACAAAACTCCACTGAATGATTTATGAGCCTCTAATCAGTAGATTTTCCTACACATTTCTAATCAGTTAAACAAAATAAACATTTTTTGTATTCTTTCACATGGATTCCACTCCTGAAAAAAAGATCAGCAAAAG